>NW_008825308.1:5201196-5204126 GCF_000699105.1 Pygoscelis adeliae | reverse complement strand
GAAGTGGTTGAGTCCCCATCCCTGGAAGTATTTAAAAGATGTGTAGATGAGGCGCTTAGGGACATGGTTTAGTAGGCATGGTGGTGTTGGGCTGACAGTTGGACTCGATGATCTTAGAGGTCTTTTCCAACCTTAATGATTCGATGATTCTATGATTCTATGCTCGTACATGTTTTCCTTTGGTGGGCAAGTCTTCACATACTTACCTACCTCTCATTATTTAGAATTTTATCCAACACTTTTGCTTCTGGTAGGTAGTCTTCTATCCATTTTCTTTTCTTTTTCACCTCCTGGAGGCAAGTGCATTCTCTTTGAGCCTAGGAAACCTATATTTGACTGTCCAACAATGCTATTACCTTTCTAAGTCTATACGGCTCCTGTACTCTAAGAATACACATTTCAAGCAAGGAAGTATGCTTTCTAAATAGGCTGCCACCTGCGGGGATTGAACCCATGTAGTCCTACAGTCCTGTAGATATATTACTGGCATTGCTGGCAATAGGCCACAGACTCTGTACTAAGTTAACAACACAGGAGTCAGATTGACAGACTTGCTTTGTCTGAACTTGTCTTGGCATGCTTAGAGGTCTATTTTAGCTTGTTTAGGTGTAACAGCAATTGTCGAATGACCAGGTGCCTATTACCTAATTTTAGTGTTGCTTAGTTTTGTATAATTATAAGGTGTAATGCCTCCCATTAATATATTTTAAATAGATAGTTAGCAGTTATTTTGTGTATAATGAACTATCTATAACTCTAGAATAATAATGCAGCATAAAGGAGTACAGGCCTGGGTGACAGTTGAAGATTATGTCTTCACTTCATCAACTACACTAAAAAACACACAAGTGATTGATAAATATTAAACACAAGTAGAGCTACACTAGCCTCCTTCAGTTAGTATCTAAGTCTGGAGTTAAATCCCAGGCTTTTGAGGTGAATGGTACTACATACAACCCTAGTACATGAAAAAGAAGGTGATTTGGAACAGTCAGCATTTACCAAAGGTAAATAATTCTTGATGAACCTGATTGCTGCCTTCTCTGATAAAATAACTAGGTTTGTGAGTGATGGGAATGGAGTAGAGTTCATTTATCTCAACTTTAGGAAAGGAGTAGAGGTCATTTATCTCAACTTCAGGAATGTTTTTGACATTGTCTTCCACAATAAGGGAGGATGTTACTGACTGGGTGGTCTGAACAAACAGATGGCTAAAAACACCTGGTTGTATTCTCAGGCTTAGAAGGTAGTTGTTAATAGGTTGTATTTTGCTTGAGTGCTTGTGACAATAGTACTGCAGGGGTCCATCCTGGGAACTATCCTGTTTAAGGTCTTTATCAATTACTTGGAAGAGGCAATGGAGTACTTGATCATAAAATTTACAGATGACTCCAAACTTGGCGGCGGGAGGGAGCACGCAAGTGCAATTTAAAAAGCATAACGCAAAGCCCTGGCCTAAGGAAGGAAGACACTAACAAATTAAGAACTTGTCTAGCTTATTGGTGAAGAGTTTTATTCTAGTTAAAGATGTGTTCCTTTTTATGCATATTAATGCTATGTACTATTATAATACTTTAAACAGTTTATCAGCGTCCAAGTTAATAAGACATTTCAAAACTGACTCTGGATTCACTTATCTGTTTCGTCTTTAAAGCATTCATGTCTAATATGCCAAAAACATTACATTATTATTATGGTTTTGTTATTTACTGAATTTCCATTTCTATAACCAACCATTTCATAAGCTGTTGAACAATTAGTAGGCATTCATAAAAGGACATGAATGCTTAGAAATGTAACCATATTCTGTGAATATAACTGAAAATGTAGAGCTAAATTTTGAGAAGTACACATTATCCTCAGTGCAAAAGTAAATTCTGTGTTTGCAGTGCCTACTCATTTCTTAGTGGATTTGTCTTCTGTTGTTTCATATGACTTTTGCTGAAATAAAATGAAGTTGATTATTCTATATCAATATGAAATAGAACATAGCATCTATAATAAGCTTAACTTGAATAATCAAACTAAACATTAACTAATCTATATCACTTTAAACCAAGCAAAGTACAAAAGATTATAACTGTTAATATATAAGTAAAATCACTAAAAATACTGAAAATATTCAAATAATTAGAATTCAGAAAGTACTGAAGTTCTTTGCTTGGCTAGAGCTTACATGGTCTAAAAAGAAATATTTTTGAAAGAAAAGAGCATTTGGAGCAGAAATCTCTGTAGTCTGGAAAGAGAAACATGCAGGTCAGGAAGGTGATTCATCTGGTATGAAGACCAGCATCTGAAAAGGTGAAATGGCTCACCCTCAGAGATGCCAATATTTCTTCTTTGATTGTAGGGAAGGATGGAATGACTAACTTATACTAGAACCCCAGCTTTTTATGTGACTTAAGTTATGTGAAATGAACCTCATCCTTTCAGTACTTCAAACAAGTGACTATTCTCCAATCTTACTCTAGTTGTCCACAATCGCTCTGAGGAGGGGAGGGTGGAGGGAAGAAAAACAACGAAAAAAGCAGAGAGTGTGAGAAAATAGTAACTATTATCCTTCTCACTATCCCTGATTTCATTTGCCTTTAGGTTGGCCCATATTTGCTATACAAGTGGGCTAACGTATAATATATTTTTCTTTCTTCCACTGAGGAATTCAGAAATCAATACACAGAAGAATACTGTTATGTGTAGACCAGAGAACTGTGCAGGCATAGCAGAAGTCAACCTGAGACATAATTAATTGCAGCATAACTTGAACCAGAGGAGTTATTTTGTCATTGAGGACAGAATGGTAATTTATTTAAGAATTAGCATCAAAGCCAAAAAAGAAAAATCCAGTAATGTGTATCTATCTCAAGTGTTTTGATTATTGTCATTACAGTCAATGAAAAGCACATCTTAGCCTACAGGCATTTCAACATTTC
>NW_008825308.1:5199764-5201186 GCF_000699105.1 Pygoscelis adeliae | reverse complement strand
TTCAACATTTGAATTCCAGCTGAAATAGTTTTCTTCTGTGGTTTTCATGGCTTTTGTAAATTTAACCTAAGTGTTATTCTTACATGGACTTCTCTATGTGTTTGCATTGTGTTTGGTTTTGTTAGTGAGTACGTTACTGGAATTGATGCTGTTGGTAGCAACAACCTAAGAGCGTAAAAGCAGCCTAAGAACCTAAACTAAGAGCCTAAAATGATCAAAACATTAAAAAGCAACATTTTTTTTTTCACTCATGTTTGAGTGAAGTGTTGATAAACAATTCCAAGCTAGCTAGCTTCTATGCTTCCAAGTTAGAGGGATGCACTCATCTGTCAGTATATGAATATATTAAAGATGATCACTGAGTCAGATGCCAATAGTTCAAATGTAATTAAACTTGAATCAATAAACAGCAATAGCAGTAAGATTCAAATCAGATGTTTGTTTTTCAAAAATTTGTTTTCCAAAACTCAACTAAAATTTTGGTTTCCTTCTAATATTGAACTTTCAATCTTACACTGATTGGAATTTTATTCTAAATATATTCCTAGATACATTTCTGGAATATTCCTGGAATTACTGTTATAATGCAATAACAGTGCAAACTGATAAAAGAAACATCATTAAATTCAGTGGTAAATTAAAAAAAAAAAAACAACAACAGCTTATTATTACACCTTTATACTGTCAGACAGTTCATTCCTATCTGAAGCCATGCCTAAAGAAGAGAGATATAAACAAGCTAATAGGAAATTTAACTTCCAGGAAATATAACTATTTTACTGTTGCATATTCACATTAGATGCAACCATATTTTTCTGACAAAGTTAAATCCCTATTTAGTTATGTTTGGAAAAAAACTTTATCACCTTGTACAACATAGACTTCATCTTCACTGAGGAGACATGCAGAAGTTGCAGAGTGTTAGGGGGTACTCAAACAGGCAGATCTCTGTATTTGCCTCTGTGATTTCTTGAGGCAGATTGAATACCTGTCCTGGTTTCAGCTGGGATAGAGTTAATTTTCTTCCTAGTAGCTGGTACAGTGCTGTGTTTTGGATTTAGCATGAGAATAATGTTGATAACACACTGATGTTTTAGGTGTTGCTCAGTAGTGCTTACACTAGTCAAGGACTTTTCAGCTTCTCATGCTCTACCGACTGAGGAGGCTGGAGGTGCACAAGAGCCTGGGAGGGGGCACAGCCAGGACAGCTGACCCAAACTGGCCAAAGGGGTATTCCATACCATATGGCATCATGCTCAGTACACAAACTGGGTGGAGCTGGCTGGGGGGCAGCAACCACTGCTCAGGAACTGGCTGGGCATTGGTCGGCCAGTGGTGAGCAATTGCATTGTGCATCACTTATTTTGTATATTCTTTTATCATTATTATTATTATTATTATTTTCCCTTCCTTTTCTGTCCT
>NW_008825308.1:5194313-5199513 GCF_000699105.1 Pygoscelis adeliae | reverse complement strand
ATGGCTGTGTGGTGTTTAGCTGTCTGCTGGGTTAAACCATAACAATAAGAAAATACAATTGACATGCTGATGTCTAGAAATAGGTTGGCAGCTGTTATTTAAAACATTTTTAAGAAAAGTGTTTCAGGCCTTTTTCCTTTGAACTAGAAGCTAAAATGTCAACATAAAACATCTAGCATAGATTAATTTTTACTCATTATTATATCAAAGAGGAACTAGGTTCACGGAATTTTAACAATCCAGTTAAGTCAATTTAAACTGCAAAAAAAGACTTTAAGATTGTACTATACAAATATCATCTTTTCACATGATGTTACTTATCTAAATCATGCTATGGTATGTTTTTTACGATTCCACTAATAAATATGCAGGACTGTGTTGCAGGTAGCTGTTTTGCCCTTTCTGGAATTACATTTGTATATCTGAGCTATTTAGTTTGAAAATGAAGAAGTATTTAGCATAAAAACCCTTTTCTGAAGTCCCTGTTCAGGAAATCAAAAGCTATTCTACTAATGTAGTGAGCAATTAATTTATCTAAAAAAATATCTCTGTAAATTCAGAATTTAATTACTGTCTATATAACATACCTCAAATTTTTGACCAGTAATTTTTGGTAATTATATGTATTTTAGGGTTTATGTGTGAATATATATTTTTTTCAGTCCCAGTAATTCCCTGGGGCTCTATAATTGCCTCTATAAAATAGTAATCTACTGTGCTATAGGGCTAGCAATTGCTTATGAAAGAAATAAATGTTTTGATTGTGGCAAAGAATCATGGACTACATTAACAGCTTTTCTCCTTTTTTCTATTCTGTCTTAGGTATGCTTGCAGTCGTGTTGTGAAAGGAACAAAAGGCATGTTGAAGAATGTGTTTTCTACCTTTTTTGATTGCATGAAACTTCTACTTTCTTTTCTGCTTCAGTGATGAAAAATATGTATTTAAAAGCACGATCTGCAAACTTAGAAAGATGTACACAACTGAAAACCACATCCAAAGAAAATGGTAATCTAATTTAGAGCCACCAGAGTAATTTTTCAACTGAAAGTGTAGCTTCTAGAGCTGTTTGGGTTTGGATTTTTTCATTATTTTGCTAAAAGTTTACAAATTACTCAAGTAAAAGAAATATTCCGTTTGGCAATAGTTCAACACATAATGAAATAATTAAGCTTTTCCCAGTTGACCCAACATGTTTCAAACAATTTCAACATGAGACTGACTTCTCTTTCTCTCCCCCACCCCCCTCTCTTTTTAAAGTATACCCATATGTTGTGGTTTAACCCCGCAGGCAGCTAAACACCACACAGCCGTTCTTTCACTCCCCCCACCCCGGCTCCCTCCCCACCGCACCCCAGTCCACCCTGATGTGATGGGGGAAACAATTGGGAAAAAAAAAAGAAGAGTAAAATTGCTCACCACCTGCCGACCGATGCCCAGCCAGTTCCTGAGCAGCGGTCGCCACCCCCTAGCCAACTCCCCCCAGTTTATATACTGAGCATGACATCATATGGTATGGAATACCCCTTTGGCCAGTTTGGGTCAGCTGTCCTGGCTGTGCCCCCTCCCAGGCTCTTGTGCACCTCCATCCTCCTCAGTCGGTAGAGCATGAGAAGCTGAAAAGTCCTTGACAAGTGTAAGCACTACTGAGCAACACCTAAAACATCAGTGTGTTATCAACATTATTCTCATGCTAAATCCAAAACACAGCACTGTACCATCTAATAGGAAGAACATTAACTCCATCCCAGCTGAAAACAGGACACCATGGAAATTTTGTTTCATAAGCCTCCAAGATCCAACAGTGCCACAGGACTACTTTCCATGTTTCCTCTCTTGCAGTCCATATGCAGTGTATACCAGCACCAGGTGCTTGCGTGGCAAGCCTTCTCCTCAAAGAGAATAGGATATCAGATAAGAACTGTAACATTTCTGAGGCAATGCTCTACAATACTGAAATGCACTGACTTGTACTGACTTAAAATGAAATGGGTACAGACTAATCTGTCTGTATTAAATTACAATTAAATTAATTGTAAAAAGTACTATAATGTACTGTCTTCTCCGAATGAGCCAGTTTGTACTTTAAAAAAAATAGGAAAACATATACCCATCAAATTTTAATCCAGTTTGGAACAAAAAACATTTTACAAGGAATGAAAACTCTGATTTTCATTTAACTTGGTTGAACTGAAGCATGTTTATAAATATATGTGTAAATGTTGCTTTATTATTTAGAACATAAATCTGTCATTAACATAGGCTTGTTGAGGATAAATTTTGCGTGCACTTGTGGTAATACGCAACCAGAAACACAGGTGAAATGAAGTACAATTATTTGTTCTGTATCCTCTGCAACAGTAAGACTTTATCCAGGATAGATGAATAAGATCATACACTTTTAAGAACAGGATTTGGAGAAGTAGGAGATCCCAGAATGCTTTATGAAATTTTATAGCTTTCTTAAATGCCTTAAATATAACCTGAGTATTGGAAAAGGCCACTGTTGAAAGTCATAATCTTCAAGTTTATGACCTTAGAAACTTTTGCTTTCATATTTGTATTCAAAAAATGAAACCAAATCTCATATAGTTTAAATGTTCATATAAATGGGGAAAAAACAAACACCCTCCCCAATACACGTTTTACTTAAAAGAATGACAGATAGATGTTAGCAAGCAAGGATTCTTGCAGTTTTACTTCCTGTAAATGATTATATCCATCACTTTGTTGGAGAGTATGTCTTACCCTTCTATCCTTCTAGAACACTGCTTGATATGGGTACTTAGAAACTACAAAAAACCAAAGAATACTAGTTTCTCCATTACTTGAAACTTTAATCCAGCCTCAATTTTTGACTGAGATAGATGCTTTAGCTCAAATAAAAGCTATGTATTTAATGGTAAATTTAATGAGGTTCAGAGGTCTGTATTAAACACATGATCAAAATAGATAGGTACTATATTGGGTGTAGGTGTTAAGGTATTGGCAGTGGAGGGACTGCAGGTGTAGCCTCTGTGAGAAGAGACCAGGACCTGTCCTGTGCTGGACACAGTTGATTCCAGCTGGCTCCAGAAAGGACCCACTGCAGGGCACAGCTGAGCCCATCAGCCACTATGGCATGACATTGTTTATAAGATATTTAAGAAAGGGTAAAAAAACATTGTGCAACAGTTGTGTGAGAGTAGTGAGAAAAATGTGTGAGAAACAGCCCTGCAGACACCAAGTTGAGAGAAGGAGGGGGAGGAGGTGCTCCAGGCATTGGAGCAGAAATTCCCCAGGGCAGCAGCCCGTGGAGCTGGCTGTCCTCCTGTAGCCTGTGGAGGACCCCAGTGGAGCAGATATCCACACTGCAGCATGTGGAGGTCCCCACACCACAGCAGGTAGACATGCCCTGAAGGAAGGTGCAGCCCATGGAAAGCCCAAGCCAGAGCAGGCTCCTGGCAGGAACTATGGTCCGTGGGTAACCCATGCTTGAGCAGTCTGTTCCTGGTGGACTGTACCCCATGGAAAGACCCACACCAGAGCAGTTCTTGAAGAACTGCAGCCTGTGGGAAAGATCCACATTGGAGCAACTTGTGAAGGGGGGGGGGGACTGTGGGAAGGACTCCATGCTGGAGCTGGGGAAGAGTGTGAGGATGTAGGAACAGCAGAGACAAAGTGTTATGAACTGATTGTAAATCCCATTCCCCGTCACCCCTGGGTGGCTCAGGTCCCCTACTTACTGGCAAGTCCAGCTTGAAGTTTACTAGTGAATACACATGCACACCCCATGCACACCATGTTTGGGGAAGATACAGACACTCACACCCTCCCATCAGCCGGGACCAGACACACAGGCTGTGACCTGCGGTCCCACTTCAGCCACTGGTGCTGAGCCCCTCACTTCCCTCACTCACCCTGGTCCCCCCAGTGTCTGGTTTTCAGGACACACAATATTCCTGCCTCAGTGGCTGGAGATTAAGGAACTCCACTGTCTCTAGTAGCTGACACCACAGACCAGGGGTGTGGGCACCAGTTGGTAGTACCAAATTTTACTCACACACATAGAGGGCTGAGCAGTAGCTGGCACTGAGTTCTTGCAGCACACACACACAGCATGGAGAGTGAGGTTGCATAGAGAGACAGTTAAGAAAAGATTTAATAAGAAGATATAAGATGATAGGATGGACTGCAGTAAACAAGCACAGGGCTCAGCCAGACAAGCATACTGACAGGTCCTGTTTTACATGTGACCAGCCCCTTTGAGCCCTTTTCTGTATACCCCCTCTTTGTTTCTTCCTGCTTCCCTTTCCCCTGCATGTCCCCTCATGGGTTTGTGCCCCTTCCAGTCCAGAGTCCCCCTGGTTTGCAATCTTATTAGTTACAAGTCCAGATTGATCTTCCTGGAAGTGGCACTTGTAGTTTCTTGATAGCCCATCGATTAGGGTGAGTGGTGAGGTTTATTTCTTGTCATTGTTCTCCATGTTTGTTTTGTCAGGTCTGTCTCAGTATATTTTTTCTGGTTTCACCCTTTTCCCTTGGTTTCCCCATTGACAAGATTCCCGATCAGATATCTTGCTGGAATCAACATTCCTTCACTCTCACATGCCCTCATCAGTTAATATGGTTGACAATGTTTGGTTCTTATCACTGCCTCCCTCATCATTTTGTGGTCAGGTTTGTGCCTCTGTATGCTTTTATGTATGTCTTCCTCCTTTTCTTATTATTCCTTGTTGCACTGAAAAAGGTCCTTGACCCTGGTCTGTCATTTTTGAGCTTACTGTCACTCTTTGTCCTTTGTTTCTGTTCAAAATTCTTACTATTATTTTTAAGTTTGAATGTTGTTATCTAATTTAATTTTCCTCCATTTTTTTCTAGAATCTGACTCATTTTCTGTTTACTTACTAATGGTTCATGCAGGTTGTCATAATTTGTAATTTCTAACTATTGTAATATTCTCCATACTGACCTTGCCAATATCCATGTAATGATCTTTTATTCTGTATATTTTGCAGGTTTTTTTGAGGCTTTGATCTTTACAGTTACTTTGACTATGAAATACCACTGGAGTTCAATCCAGTTGGTGTTCCCCAGGGCTCAGTTTTGGGGCCGGTCTTGTTCAAGTTCTTTATCAATGATCTGGACGAGGGGATTGAGTGCACCCTCAGTAAGTTTGCAGATTACACCAAGTTGGGTGGCAGTGTTGATCTCCTCGAGGGT
>NW_008825308.1:5180842-5194034 GCF_000699105.1 Pygoscelis adeliae | reverse complement strand
AAGAAGGCCAACGGCATCCTGGCCTGTATCAGAAATAGTGTGGCCAGCAGGAGCAGGGAAGTGATCGTGCCCCTGTACTCGGCACTGGTGAGGCCGCACCTCGAATACTGTGTTCAGTTTTGGGCCCCTCACTACAAGAAGGACATCGAGGTGCTGGAGCGTGTTCAGAGAAGGGCAACGAGGCTGGTGAGTGGTCTGGAGAACAAGTCTTATGAGGAGCGGCTGAGGGAACTGGGGTTGTTTAGCCTGGAGAAAAGGAGGCTGAGGGGAGACCTCATTGCTCTCTACAACTACCTGAAAGGAGGTTGTAGCGAGGTGGGTGTCGGTCTCTTTTCCCAGGTAACAAGTGACAGGACGAGAGGAAATGGCCTCAAGTTGTGCCAGGGTAGGTTTAGATTGGACATGAGGAAAAATTTCTTTACTGAAAGAGTGGTTAGACATTGGACCAGGCTGCCCAGGGAAGTGGTTGAGTCACCATCCCTGGAGGTATTTAAAAGACGGGTAGATGAGGCGCTTAGGGACATGGTTTAGTGGGCATGGTGGTGTTGGGTTGACGGTTGGACTCGATGATCTTAGAGGTCTCTTCCAACCTTAATGATTCTATGTTTCTATGATTCAAGTTTTTTTATTGATTTGAGTGTATTGCAAATATCTTGTGACTTTTCCTTAAAATTTTGTTACTTTTTCACCCCCTAAATGTATTGTTCACATCATTGTGTTATCATTTCCCCCATTGTTGAGTTAAATCCTTCTCTGTCCTGCAAATTACAAGATATTAAGTTGTTCTCTCACATTTGTTCAGCTTGGAGAAGACAAGGCTGAGAAGTGACCTCATCACAGTCTACAACTTCCTCAAGGGGGGCAGCGGAGGGGGACATGCTGATCTCCTCTCTCTGGTGACCAGCGATAGGACACGAGGAAATGGAATGAAGCTGTGTCAGGGGAAGTTCAGACTGCACATTAGGAAAAGGTTCTTCACTGAGAGGGTGGTCGGTCTCTGGAACAGGATCCCCAGGGAAGTGGTCATGGCAGCAAGCCCGTCAGACTTCAAAGAGTGTCTGAACGATGCTCTTAGTCATATAGTTTAGTTTTAGGTAGTCCTGAGAGGAGCAGGGAGTTGGACTCAATTATTATCGGTGCCTTCCAACTTGAGATATTCTATGATTCTCTGATTTCCCAGTAAGTATGAAACACTGGCTCAATTAGTTAGCTGACCTCATTGGAAGGAATTATTTATTATATAACTGTACTTCTGAAAGAGTTGGGTTAAGGACATTAGATATGATTTCAGGCATTATTCTGGCAGAAAGAAAAGAATGCTAAAAGGTTAAATGTAAAAGGAAGTCTTGTGGCAAATTTGACATTCTGTCATTTGTACCATCTTCTCACAGTCTCGTCTGGCCTCTCACAAGCATGCTTGTCAGGACAGATATGTTATTTTGTGTTTTGAAGCTATTGATATGATACCTTATTCATCCTTTGGAAAAACAGTAACAATAATAATAGTAGATTTTCTGCAGTGAAGTAATAGTATTTTCTTTACCTTATTAGTTGAAGATTAGTCAAAAGCATCTTAACAGATTCTAAAATATGGTTTTCAAGATTTCATACAAGAAAAACTGAGTTGAGGCTTGCAATCATCCTATTTGTTTCCTAGAGAATCTCTGCAGCTCAATGTGAATTTTGGTTTTGAGGATCTAATTGAAGAAAAAACATAGATTATTTTGCAGATATTGTCATGCAGTAGGCATACTGACATGCCATGTTATTGCTTATTGTTCAACTATGCATGCAGACTGCCCACCATTAATAAAATTAAGAACTTATGGGATGCTTTTAAAGTTGTCATTAGTTTTAGATTGCCTGTTTTGGTTTCTGCACCTTCACAATGTTATTTATTTTTGTAAAAATTTTATGTTGCTTTTCGTCAAGGTATGTAAACTGCAATTATAGGTACGTGTTCTTTGTAACAAGTTTCTGAACTATTGGTACCATTTTCCTATATTTGTTTCTTTTTCATGTGCTCCCTTGTAGCGGAGTTCATAATACATACTGTAGACTATTTCAGAAAGTGAAGACAATTTCTGACTGCCTTTCTGTAAAGGTAAAAGAGGTAAAAGTTATATGTACTATTTGTAAGTTGATTTACTTGATAATTTAAAATTTAAAACTGGGGGGGGAAGAAACAAAAAGAAACCAAACAACCAAAAAAAACCCCCAAACCAAACAAATAAACAAAAAGAAGATATGAGATATATTTGACATGTCATGGGAGTGAGTATTCAAGTAGGCACTTGTGAACTCCCATTCTGCTATGCTAGTCAATGCTACACTAGATTTTAGGATCACATATCCATGAAAATGAAATGTAAGCCTTCAATTAAACAGCTATACCTTTTAAGCAGTTGGACCCACATGCAAAAAAGACTTAGCTATGATGACACCCAGCACTGACTGCAGAACTCATCAGAGTTTGGTATATTAAGAATTTTATATTTGAAGACAATAGTTAGGTGAGAATAGTATTTGCAATTGAAATGTCTGGGCCAGACAGTAAGAACTGTTGAACAGGAGGAAATAAGAATGGGTGGGAGTGGCTGAAATCCTCCAGCTTTACTGTGCAACCCTAAAAGATGAAAGTCTCTGAAGCTGTGATTCAAAACCTAAAATTATTTATTGGACCAAGGGTTTTAAAAAGACTTCTGGATATACACAATGAACTCTCTGGACTTCCTTGTAAAGGACAATAGTGTATGCGTTTAATAATCTGGTAAGTAAGCACTCATGCAGGTAGTGGGAAAACTGGATTCAATTTATTCCTGTCAGAGTGGATTCACATACTTTTTTGCTCTTAGCAAAGAAGTCCATGCTGGCAGAAAGTGTGTTTCGTGTTCAGTCTGTTTTACTGAATATAAAAAAAGATTGCAAATTCAATGGAAAGCGAGCAAGAACAATCATGAGTACAGCCTAGAACACGCAGTTATAAGGCAGAGGCACTTGCTAAGGCAGCGATACACCTTGTTTCTGCACTGAGAGCATACCTTACATTTAATAGAAGACCCTTAATATTCTAAGAGCAAGAAGCTGATAACACATCTGAATCTTTCCCATCTCTCAGTTTAAGTGACAGCTGAGTTTGAGTTGATGGCATCACAAGTATAAATTTAGTTACCTTAAACCTTCCAGTCCACTTCCTTAAGTGTTTAAATTATTTATATAGAACAGAGCTTCTAATCAATCAAGAAAACTGCAGAAAGGGGATGACATTCCCTTAATATTACTGCATATTTGTTTTAAAACATCTGTGGCCTATTTGTAGATTAATCAAAATTTAGAGAAATGGTATTAAAAGCCTGTTAACTCAATCCTGTATGTTTGGGATATATCAAGTTACTTACTAGGTAGGTAAGCAACCTACCTTACTAGGCAAGCAACTACAAGTTACTTACTAAAGGATCTAGGTAGGTCCTTTCATCTGGTACTGGAAACATGTACAAGTGTAGCACTCATGCAATTTAAGGCATGAACAATAACAGTCTGGCTTACTCAGTGACTCATGAATAATTTACTTATAGCTGTCATCTGCCAGACTTTTAAAAACAACCTGACTCACATCACATTCACGTAGGTGTTTCCTCAAGTGACAAAAAGTGAATATATATGTATATATTTATGGCTTAATGCATTCCTGTTATTCGTAATTTTCCATGTGTTTCACATTGCTTCCTAATCAGAATTATATGCATCTAAAAATAATACCAGATCCTTTTCTCCTATTTATGAATAATTTTGCCTACAGAATTTATAGCCAAAAAAAAAAAAAAAACCAAACCACAGCCAACAACAAAAAAGACCCCAACACATGCAATAAAAAATGTGCCCATTGCATTTTGTTTCACAATATTCACAAAATTAATATATTTTCTTGCTTGTTGAGCAGTATCTTGCAGAACAGAAAAGAAATTCTTGCTTTTTTGCTTGCTTGCTTACTTTTTCCCCTTTGGTGAAATTTTGCATTTATGAAAGCCATCTGTCTGACATCTCTGGAGGATGTGGGCGGGTCATTTAAGCTCTGTCACACTGCCCTGTACACTCTAGATGATTCAAATCTACCAAAAATTATGAGAAAAGTTCAGTCTTTTTTTTTTTTTTTAAATCATGAAATAGTCAAAAAGACTGAAGTATTTATGGAGCCTGAGACACACTTATTTTATGCAGGCAACTGTAAGTCTTTTTAGTAAATGTGTCTGGATTCTAGTTGATGATAGACTGAAAGTGAGAGACCTTCAGACGCTTTTATCACCAGGCATAGAGATAAAAGTATTATAACTAGCAGTGTTAATAACTTTCCCAAAAAAGCCCCCATTTTCTCACTGTCTAGGTCTAAACATTTCCCTTCTTATCGGAGAGGATCAAATTTGCTTAGACATAAATATCAAATAGCATTGAAAGGTATGACTGAGTAAATATGACATTTCCCATTACTAGTAAAAGGCTTTCACCAACTTAGAGCACTGGGTCTCAGAAGACACTTAGGCTTGCCTTGGCCTGATTGGGTTCCTGTTTGTTTAATGGTGGTAGCAGCTTGGACGACTCGACTATCAAGTCACTAATTGTATTAACAATTAATTCTTAGCTCTGAATTTGCCCATAATCAAATATCTATATTTGCACATAACCAAATTTTGAGTGTAAAAAAAAATTTAAAAATGCCTCAGTCTGAAACCCGTGGCATATGAATTTTACTTTCCATAAGAGGTCATTCACATCAGATAGAAAACAAAAACTTTTTTTTTTCCCCCTCACATTGCTCCATAAAGTGTATTATGATACAAGTCAAGCTATGAAATCCTTTTGCTGTATCAGAAATAGATTTGCGGCCCTTATGTTCCTTTGGTCCAGCTGGCCATCATATGTCCTCTGTTAACAAAATTTTCACTCTGATATTATAGCCAGGATTTTAAGTATGTTTTTCTTTATCCCACTAATGTAAAAATAATCCTATATATGTGGAAACAATTTGTTTCATAAAAAACCTAGTGTGAATGAAGCAATGTACCTTTTATTAAAAGATATTTAGTAATTTAGTTGTCCAAGATCTGTAGGTAATTTTTTAGGGATAGTGAAAATATGAGTAAACAAGTGGGAACATGGTTTCATCTGTGTAAAATCTAGTTATTTAATCTTATCTACCAATTATGTCTTCTATTACTTGCTTGAGGACATTGGCTGAGACTCAAAATTTTAATATAGAATTTGGATGTCTAGAGTAGTCTTGACGGAACTACCAGTTTAGTAGCTGGCAGTTATGCAGAATGTTTTACTCGACTTGAATAAAGATCTACAGTTACAGTAGATCTTTACCTATGTTATAAGTTTTATAGTTATAAATTCTTTAACAGCTCCTACCAGCATTAAGTGTACAACAAATGTTTAGAAAACAAACAATATCAAAGAATGTTTTCAAATGAATGAAGATAAGCATATACAATCAGATCATTCTCTCTGTCTTTTCATTTTCTTGGGAAATTGAGGATATTAAGAATAAAATGTTTCTTAGAGACTTTGCTTTTATGTCTGATTAAGAGAACTATTTCATATCAGAACAGTAACAAAAACTAAAATAACACTGTCATTAACAGTGTACTTTTAAGTGCAAAAAAAGAATATGTAACATTAGTGGACATGTAGACTAACAGTAGTTACATATAATTAAGTAGGTATAAACCTGACTTTTTCTTACTGGAACAAAAAAGTGAACTAAATACTTAAATACAAAGTCAAATTTATTTTTAGAACTTACCTCAGGACAATTATTTTAATTTAAAGCATAAACAAAACCCAGAAAATATGTTGCTATTGCTGTATAGTCTTATTTTATAGGCACAGATTATCAATAGATCTACTGAAGAGCAGGATCCTGTGATCAAGCCCAAACCAAGATATCTCTAACCATATCAGTTGAAAATGTCTGAGAAGTGGAACAACTCTATTTTTAGAATTACCTTGCCTTCCATTCCTTCTATACTATAACCCTGCTCAGAAAAAAAAAAGAAAAAAAACCAAACCAAACCAAGCACACAGGAAACAGTTTACTTTAGATAGTGGAAACAAAAAGATCCCTCCAGAAGCTGATTTAGACCATCTTAACATAGATTCTTTCTTTTCACTTACTCTCAAGAAATCTTAGGTAATTCTCTAAATCTTAAAATATTACCTGTTAGAGAGCTGAAGTTCAGGGAAATGAATCTAACAATAAGTACTTGTATTTATAAACAACCAATACTGAATTTCTTAATCCTTATTCATATTATTTGTTTCTTAGTTCAATAGGGTGATAGAAGCATTAACTTCCTAAGTGAACATTTATTCATACATAAATATAGACCAGAATCAATATGCCTGGACAACCATTGCTTTTTTGTTTTGTTTTGTTTTTAAACAACAGTGAAATACTCTGTGAAACATGAAAACATCAGTGAAATATGAGTTCTTAGTCCTTAGCCTATGCCAATATTTTAATTACCTCTATAGTTGGGAAAGTGGGGAAAGAAAGTTCTCACACATTAATCTTCTGTGCTGTATATTAAGTGATTTTCTTGTTGGTTTCCAGTGGACAGAAAAGATTGACTCTTTTCTTCTTTATGAACATCTTTTTACAAGATGGAATTTCTTCACCTCTTGATCCTTCAGTTTTGGGTCTTCCAGACCTAAGAAAATCATATAGAATAATTTTCCCTCTTATTCTCTTTGTACTTATCCAATTCTTTTGTATAGAGTGGTCTCTCAAAATAGACACAGATAAATAATTCTCTTGTGTTCCAAATAAAGCACTCCTGTTAATTCATTCCAGAATTAATTAAATCTGTCATTTATTATTTTTTTCAGTACCATTAAATTCACTTACATTTAGCTTGCGCTAAACACCTTTTCCTATAGTTCTATATGAACCCAGTGGTTCCTCTCATCTGGAGTTATTTTGTAATTCTGTATTTCCTTTCATGTTTTGCCAGGTGTAATTGTCTTTCTTTTATAATAGTATCATTGCCTAGTTTTGCTGATATTTTTTCAGCCATCTGTTGTTTCAGGATACAAATGAGAATGTTGTCTTAGTAAGTGCAATAATGTTCTCCATTATGAAAGGGTAAGTTAGATGTATCAATACTTGCAGTTCTTCCAAAGGGCACAGCAGTTTTGCATGCCAAATTGATCCAAGTTAAAAAAAAAAATATATATATACCACCATTATAGCTGGTGTTTATATGTCCTTTTTCACTGTTATCCACAAGCAGATCATCCCTTGACTAAAGAATGAAGAGGTTTCAAATAGCAACATGAATAAAAGCACCAAGAGCTTTGAAAACTTTACAGTAGAAATAGCAATGTTTTGACAGAATGCCTCGTATCTGAGAAAGATGATCAACCATATTCTGGAATGGCAGTATCTTTTTAATGGAAGGTATTTCTCTTTTTCTCACTGATCATTATAAGAAAGTTTACACTTTTCAAGCATTTGTATGACTGCATTATGTGTTATTGAAAATTATATATCTCATTCTGTAAAGAAGTGTAAAATTCTTTTCTAATATTCCTCAAGTCTTTTCTGTTCTAACAAGTAGGGTTTGCTTTTAAACCTTTTCTTCAAACCAGTCAGGGCTAAGAAATTAGGACTCAATTCAACAGTGCTTAAGACATAGATGACAACAAAATGGACATGGGATTTGCACATGCTATAGATGGTTTGTCTGTCTATCTACCATCTACCTGTCTATCTATTGATCTATTTGAAAGTGAGAAGAAAACAGAAAGATGCATTGGTATAGGCTTTAGCTTATGTTAACAATCAGAGCATGGATTCAAGATATCTAGAGACCTTTTATTTTGGCAGCTTCCATCTGCTACGGTCCTTATCTATACACAGTGTGCTAGCCTATACTCTAATCAACCTCCTATGAGGAAAGGCTGAGAGTGATGGGATTATTTAGACTGTAGAAGAGAAGGCTTCGGGGAGACCTTATTGCAGCCTTTCAATACCTAAAGGGGCCTTAGAAGAAAGATGACGGCAAACTTTTTAGCAGGGCCTGTTGTTATAGGACAAGGGGTAATGGTTTTCAACTAAAAGAGGATAGATTCAGACTAGATATAAGAAAGACATTTTTTACGCTGAGGGTGGTGAAACACTGGAACAGGTTGCCCAGAGAGGCTGTAGATGCCCCATCCCTGGAAACATTCAAGGTCAGGTTGGATGGAGCTCTGAGCAACCTGCTCTAGTTGAAGATGTCCCTGCTCATTGCAGGGGGGGTTGGACTAGGTGACCTTTAGAGGTCCCTTCCAACTCAAACCATTCTATGATTCTGATTCCATGATTCTATGATTTTATGTTTCTATGATTCTTTATTTGTTCTTTGGTCATACTTTTTTATGATACATGATACTTTCTTTTCAATGTATTAGGCATTTTATTGAGTATTGGGGTACTTGACTGTATTGGCTATTTTAATGAGGATAAATTCCTCCATAGTAATATATAAGGCAGATTTGACCCTACATCTAAATTTGGAGAATATTCTGGATGTTTAATTCAGTGCTCTATCTGACAGAATTAGTAACTCCAATAAAAATCTGTAAGAAAAAAATATATTGGAATGGGGACTTTGCAGTCCATCCTATTCTACTTCAATTAGTACAATTACATTATTTTTCACTTCAGAAAGAAAACCAATTACAATTCTTTTCTTCTCTAGAAGGTAAAGCATTTACCTAACAGTGATGAAATTTGGGTTGCACACCATAAACACTTGTGTCATGTTTCCTTTCTTCAGAAATTATATTTTGCAATAAATAAGGCTGCCAGGTCTAATATTTAAGGAAGAGCAATGAGTCAATGTGTAGCATAGTTATTAGATCCAGACCACTAATAATCAAATTTGAAAACCAAGTTAGATATGTCAGAAAGTATGCTTTGCTCAGCAATAGGACAAAAATGCCTAGTGTATTTGCTAGGTGACTGGAATGTGAAGCCTGAAAAGAGCAAAGAATCAGAGGTCAAATATCAGGGGGTTGTTACTTATTTACAAATAAAGATTTTACATTTTTAAAGGAAATTGTAGTTCTATAAACACTAAGAGTCTGTGACCTGTGACTGATGCAGGTAAAGAGAGTACACCACAGGAAGTATGACAACAAAATGGTATATAAGAATTTCAGTTATTTCTATGATCTTATTTACCTAGTTATCTAAGCAGTAACGTTAATTAGAAGCTGCATATTTTTCAGATTAACTAATTAAATGAGATCTCTGCATGCCATTACTAGGAGATTATTAATGATGTCATATCACATAAAATGTTCTCTTCATAAGTATGCCTGAATTTGTCAGGGGTGTTTAAAAAAAACAATTAATGTAATTTTGTTTTGTCTAATGAATCAGTAGAATTTATTTTAGTCTTATTATTTCAAGTTCTGAATAACCTTTTAATTTTACAAATCAAAGCTTGACTTTCTTCTGTACATGTGTGAATGGTGTGTACCACTTGCACCTGTATCACTTGATTTCCTTTCTCTTCAATGGAAGTGGACAGATTTTTCCAGAGATTTTACAGGACCAGCCATTCTGGGTCCTCTTCTGTTTCTCTTCAGTGGTCTTTAGTGGCCGTGGGGCTGGGGTAAGGCCCTGTGGAGAGTAATCAATACTGAAAGCTAAGATTAGGTTTTCTAAATACACTATTTACTAGCACTGAACACTGTTCCAGTGTAGGTTTGCAATTAGATAGAGAGTACTTTCCCGTGTGATATAAAATCATTTGACAATATTTTGATGTGTTGGGTTTACATGGCAAGGTTTTGGTAGCTGGGGAGAGCTGCAGTTGTGGGTTCTGTGAGAAGAGGCCAGGGACTGCCCCGTGCTGGACACAGCTGGCTCCAGCCAGCTCAGACAGACCAGGACACAGCTGAGCTCCTCAGCCATGGTGGTGGCACTTCTGTGATAATGTACTTAAGAAAAGGAAAAACGCTGCCTGTCAGTGTGAGGAGTGAGGGGAAAAAAAAGTATGAGAAACAGCCCAAGGTGAGAGAAGGAGGGGGAGGAGGTGGTCCAGACACTGGAGTAGGTATTCCCCTGCAGCCCATGGAGAGGAACAAAGTGGAGCAGGTATTTCCATGCAGCGCATGGAGAGGACTACAGTGGAATGAATATCCACACTGCAGGCTGTGAAGGGCCCACTCTGAAGCAGACATCTCCTGACAGGAACTGCAGTTCATGCAGAGGACCCATGCTGGAGCAAGCTTATCCCAAAGGACTGCAGTCTGTGGGAAGGACCCACACTGGAGCAGGGGAAAAGTGTGAGGAGAAAGGAGTGGCAGAGAAGAACTGTTACAAACTGACCATAACCTGCCATCCCACATCCTCATGCTGCTTGGGAAGCAGAAGAAGGAGATAGAAGACTTGGGAATGAAGGAGTGAAGTTAAGCCTGGGAAAAAGTGGTGGGGGTGGCAGGAAGGTGTCTTTGTTTCTCACTACCCAGCTCTATTTTAATTGGCAATAAATTAAATTATTTTTTCCAAAGTCAAGTCTGTCTTAACCGTGATAGTGGTTGGTAAGTGGTCTCCCTGCTTTTATCTCACCACATGAACTTTTTCATCTACCTCTCCCATCCTGTTGAGGAGGAAGAGTGAGACAGCAACTGGATGTGGAGGTCTGACAGACAGCCAAGGTTAACCCACCACATTGAGGAAAAAGACTGCAACAGAGAATGGAAGGAACAAAAGACTTCTAACTTTTGGGAAAATCCTTGCATTTCTTCAGAAGAGATTTGGCTTCAGCTGAAATAAGTGAAACCCTCTGACATGTTTCCTTGGTGGTGACAAATTTTCTTCAGACCTTGTTATCATGTATGTGGAAGGGAGGGAAACAGCTTTTTTTAGACTTACTATGTAACAGAGTTTGCAAAATGAAAGGCTGCGTAGATGACTTGAAAGACCTTTTCCAGTTCCAGAATGGACCTAGAATTAACCGCCCTTACTGTGGTAAAAAAGTTCATGATTGTCCCAGATTCAGCTCTCTTACAAGATCATGATAAGATACAGGCATCTCATAATGCCTTAGAGGTTGCCTAATCTGTTTTGACACTCTTAAAAAGTGCCAGATGAGTACGACTAATAATTTGCTTTAGAAAAAAGCTCATAGGTTATTCTTAACTTTAAACACATATTACAAGAAATAGTGGGACTTTTTCCCATAAGTACTTAGGTTCCAAATTAAGTACCTCACTGTGTTAAAACCTATGTGGTTTTCTCTATCAGCTTCTAAAAACTGACATGAAGATAAACAGCGACTGAATGTTCATAAATTACAAATTGGTACAAATTATTTTAGAAACAAAAATACCCTAACCAACCAACTGGACAAAAAACAAACAAAACCCCAAATCCATGTGAGTAAAATTTTTTAAAGAATAATTTTATTCTTAATATTAATTTTATTCATTATATTTCAGTGATACTTTCAGTGAAAATGTCATATTTTTCTACTGAAGAAAACTTCTTATTAGAGAAAGGAAGACATGTGAACTCACCAGTAATCTCTAACTTAGAGCATTGCTCTGAAGAATTTCAGCACAGGACCTTGAATCTGTATCTCAATAACTAGGCTAATTCTCATGCAAAATTATTGGAAAGGTCTTGGCTTTCTATGGTAGGAAACAGGCTAAAAAAGAAAAAAAAAAAAAAAAGCTGGACAGAAAAAGTATTCCTTATCCAGCCTTTAGGTAAGCAGTATTTAAATCAAACGGGGAGTGAGGGGGGAAATCTTTGATGGGTTTTAAAAATTACATATTGCTTGCAAGAAATCATGTACGACAGCTGGCATATTGGCCTGTGCCTGCCACTTCATATTTTCCTTGCCTTGCATTGACAATAGAATAATTTAGTTGTGTTTATTCGCTTCTCTTCTTTCTCATCTCTTCACATGCATGTTTTTTTTTTCTCTATTAATCTAATTCAACAGTGCCAAATGCTAACAAAGCTAAAACTGGTAAAATGTTTAGTATATTTCTGTCAAGGTAAAAAAGCTAAACAAACTAGAAACTTTTCTTTGAGCTATGAAGAAAGGAAGGATTTTGATTTGATTATCTATGGTAGCTATTTAATTTGAATATTTTTATTGGTCTTAATGAATTAAAAAAAATATCAAATATGGAAGAATGCCAAGTTACATTAAGAAGGAGAATGAAAGGAATGTGTTCTGTCT
This sequence comes from Pygoscelis adeliae, assembly GCF_000699105.1. NCBI lineage: Eukaryota > Metazoa > Chordata > Aves > Sphenisciformes > Spheniscidae > Pygoscelis > Pygoscelis adeliae. The sequence goes on along the minus strand of NW_008825308.1, from coordinate 5,181,786 downwards.
AGTCAACCCACTGAAAGAATTTTATGCTATCCTTTTGACTACATATAAACCTCAGTGGCATCAGGGGGAAATAATGACATTCCCAGAAGCCATTAAGTGAAAAACTATACTATGTGTTATGTTCAGACTACAGTACTTATTTTAAACTGTTTGCATAAAGTGGTTCATTAAAATGGACTTCAATTGAAGATACAGAAATTTATGGTAGGCACTGGGGGACGAAAAACCTAAATGTGAAGACCGGTAAATAATGCAATAAATTGTTTAGGGAATTTCTATTCCTTGTGATCTTTGAAAAGAATTTTGATAAAAATTTCCCAAATATGACAAAATATATATAATTCTTTGGAAGATGGAATGAGGAAACTCAGGTTTTTTATTCTTCTTCTCCCCTTGCCTAATTTTTTTATCAAAGGATCACCTGACTATTTGTGAGTAAAAAATCTGTGGCCTTTCCTGTTTCTCTTTTTCTTTTCTTTTTTTTTTTTTTTTGGCTTTTTCAGAGAGTAGAGGCAATCAATAACTTATTGAACATTTAACTAAGAATATTGTTCTTTCAGAAAAAAAAAATATTGTTATAGTTAAAACATTTTTAAATAAAATGAAAGTAATAAACCCAAGTTGACCTGCTTCCTGACAGGGTCTCTTTGGCAGACATTGTCAGATACTTGAGAATAATGTGTAAATCTAAGTGCATCTGGAAAGAGAGTTATCACAAAAAGGTTTTTGTACCAGGTATATCAGGTTATTAACTAAAATGATTTAAATAAGCCTCTGGAGGTACTTGTCTCTCCCATCTGACTATGGAAAGAGCTTACATAACTAGTTTAGGCAATATGCCTAACTCTAAGACAGCTGAAATTACAAGAAATGAATAATATTCTACTTGTGTGTCATCTACAATGAACTATAAGTTTTTTCTTTTTTTTTTTTTCTTTCTCCCC
>NW_008825308.1:5178914-5180827 GCF_000699105.1 Pygoscelis adeliae | reverse complement strand
CCCGAGTCTCAGTAAAGTTGAACATATCAACTGGTGCTTGAGAAATTTGATTTTGACTTTGTAGAGTGTACACATAAGTGAAAAAATACATACAGAAATTAAACCAGAATCTTGATCAATGATTCTGACAAGAATTATGTCCTGCAGAAGGAATGGAAATAAATTACACATGACTCCCATGGTACACTTAGGAAATTTCAGCACCATTTGTGATTTCATATTATTGTCAAAACCAACAAATCAAAGAGATTTCCTTTACAGGAAAACAGAATGTGAATGAGTTTTGATTCAGACTTCTTGTGCACAATTAATTATTTTCTTTAAAATTAATCATTTTTCCGGGAAGGTTGCTTAACAAGATACGTCTCCCTTGGCTGACTTGAATGTTGAACTTTAATCTCTGTATTGCTTTATATGTTGTGAACAAAACACATAATAATTTGCAAAGAAGTAGCCCAAACATTGATGAGAAAGCAGATGCTAGATATTCAGTAGTTTTTAAATACACTGCTTTCTTGTATTTCAGTACTAATTTTCAAATCTACCTGCATATATTACTTTGAGACCAATTGCGAAGTTGTAAATGTGAGAAAGTTATTTGTGATGAATAAAAGATAAGAAATGTATACCCCAAAGATTTAGTAATGAAACAGAGAAAGAATACACTGTTTTGCAATAAAATTAAGCAAGAACTTTAGTTATTTGTCATCTTACAGCTACTAGGAAAAAAAATCCAAATATAGTAAAATTTACACGAGATACATATTTGGAAAAAAAATAATGCAATTTCAACTTCATGACTTCAGTGACAGTTGTGAAGCCCAGCTAAAAGCCATAATAATTACATTTTGAAAAGAGACCCCTTAATGAAGCATATTGATAAATGATGTACTCAAGAGCACATGCAGATATTCTGCTCCGATAATACGTTTGTGATAAGGGGGGAGTCAGTATAGTCAGTAACGCATTTATTACCCAACTGTCAAATGGTCTTCCACATAAATTCCTGCAGTTATTAATTAATTGCCAATAGTGATCAAAAAGCACAAAGTAATATTTATGGTCTCTCACATATATTTTCTTATTCTGAGACAACAGGAAAAAAAGAGCTTTGTAATAAGTACAGAATTTAATTTACAAAAGATATTTTAGCATAAGGGGAGGAGGGAGGTATTTATTTGTCCTAACACTAGCCATGTGCTAAAGGTAGCTAATCCTTGGTAGAATTCTTGGATTGCTCAAGTCAGTAGTTACTCTCAAATGTCTCTCTTAGTGTTGTGTGGATCACCTGGGGAACTTCAGTAGTTGAAAATAGATGCCTAAAATTTTAATTGCTCAAGTTAGATCAATCCTACTTTAAAGGTGTAACAAGTTGTCATGGTTTCGGCAGGGATAAAGTTAATTTCCTTCCTAGTAGCTGGCACAGTGTTGTGTTTTGGAGTTGGGATGAGAATAATGTTGATAACACACCAATGTTTTAGTTGTTGCTAGGTAGTGCTTACACCAGCCAAGGACTTTTCAGCTTCCCGTGCTCTACCCACTGAGAAGGCTGGAGGTGCACAAGAAGCTGGGAAGGGGACACAGCCAAACTGGCCAAAGAAACATTCCATACCATGTGACGTCATGCTCAGTGCATAAACTGGGGGAAGCTGGTGGGGGGGGCTGCTGCTCGGGGACTGGCTGGGCATCGGTCGGCGGGTGGTGAGCAATTGTACTGTGCATCACTTGCTTTGTGTATTATTATTATTATTATTATTATTATTATTATTATTATTATTATTATTATTATTATTATTATTATTATTATTATTATTATTATTATTATTATTATTATTATTATTATTATTATTATTATTATTATTATTATTATTATTATTATTATTATTATTATTATTATTATTATTATTATTATT
>NW_008825308.1:5173188-5175373 GCF_000699105.1 Pygoscelis adeliae | reverse complement strand
GAGCAATTGTACTGTGCATCACTTGCTTTGTGTATTATTATTATTATTATATTTTATTATTATTTTATTTCACTTATTAAACTGTTTTTATCTCAACCCACGAGTTTTTCTCACTTCTACTCTTCCAATTCTCTCCCCCATCCCACCGGGGTGGGGGTGGGGAAGTGAGTGAGCGGCTGTGTGGTACTCAGTTGCTGACTGAGGTTAAACCACGACACAAGTGTAATGATTAAATATCTTCCCATATATCTTGGTATTTAAGGATTCAAACACCTATGCCTTTTCCTATTACTTCTTGGAAGTCAGCTAAAAATAAAAACTGTTGGTGCAGAACATTTCCTGAAAGAATTACTGACCACAAATTTATAGTCATTAACTTATTGAGTAACTGTAGTGGATGTACATGGCCAGTTGTTGGTAGGGGGAGTACTGCAGGGTTGGCTTCTGTGAGAAGAGGCCAGGGGCTGTACCATACCAGACACAGTCAGTTTCCACCAGCTGCACAATGGACCCCCAGCAGGATGTAACTGAACCCCATCAGACAAGCTGGTGGTGCCTCTCAGAAAAGATATTTAAGAAAGGGCAAAAATGCTGGACAGAGAGAGGAGGGGAAAAAAGTGAGATGACAATGAAGACAGGCTGAGAAGTTCTTGCCTAGAAAAGACAATTTCAGTGCTGCTCTATCAGGTTAACACTTTTAGTGGTCTTAATGTATGTATTTTTATGGACCACTGTTAACAAAATCACTGAATTAGTTCAGGTTAATGGTAAACCTATCTTTGTAAAAATTAGGTTTTGCCCTTTTCATAGATCATAGAATCATAGAATCTTAGAATGGTTTGGGTTGGAAGGGACCTTAAAGATGATTTAGTTCCAACCCCACTGCCATGGGCAGGGATACCTTCTACTAGATCAGGTTGCTCTAAGTTTCATCCAACCTTGCCTTGAATGCTTCCAAGGAGAGGGGATCCACAACTTCTCTGAGCAGCCTGTTCATATCATTTTTGTAATCTACTTTACTTCATGATGCTATTAATATGTTTGCTGACAGTTACGGGACAGCAAATTGTGTCACTGAGACAGAAAAGAGTGCTGGGGATGGGAGGAAGAGCAGAAATGTCTGCCAGTTCTCTTGCTGAGTGTCTTACAACATCATGATCTGTAACTTCAGCAGATACTTTAGCTTAAACTTGGGAGTATCCTGATATGCAATATCACAAACTTAGTATGAGATCCAGTTACAATATCTCATCTTTAATAGTTATGTGTATTGCCATGCTGGTCCAACTGGACACATTCATTTCTTCTTTTAGACAGCTTTTGATCAATGATATACAGGGATGAAGAATCCTTAAGAAAATCAATTTATTCAGTAAACAGTGTTGGAGAAAAATATTTAACTTGAATCTTATGGGCATGATTAGGCTCATGGCCATTCATAACACCACTTACACTTAGCTGAAAACAAGGTTAGATACATCTTCTACTCGAACTACAGAGTCATTTAAACTTTTTGGTAGTCTGGAGGTATCTTCCGAATGGCACATGATTTAGCTGATCTAATTCTATTTCAGAAACTTGTATATCCCCTTTTCGCCTTTTCCATACCTAATGTATATTCTTCTTGTGAAAAAGCACATTTTCCATATAATTCAACCATTTTGATTCTTTTGTAGGATTTGGGTATAAAATATTTTTCTTAATCTATATTATAAGCCTTTTTATGAATGTGCAGCTTGTTTGAGGAGTTGCTCTTTTTTCCTTTTTCCTTTTCTGACATCATGAATCTGAAATAATATCTTTGTGATTTGAGATAAAAATGGGATAAATAACACAGATACGACTATGGAAAAGAATAGGGAAAATATCTTTTTTTTTACTTTTCTTTTTATCCCCCAGCAAGAACAGAGCATTGTATAAGGTTTTCTAACATTTTTTTTTTATTTCAACCAAAGGTGATAGGAGGAATACTATCTCATTGATGGATTTCACCTATGAAAATGCAAACTCCTGTTAGAGAAAAAAAATTGTATGCCATCAGCTGGGTGGAACTGTCATGAATAACCTTCTTGGAGTCATTCCAAAATACCATTGGGCCCACTGGAAATCACCACCAAATTATGATTCTGCAAAATAAACAACAATGTCAAGAAAGTGAGATACTTCATTTATTTACTTATTCTTA
>NW_008825308.1:5155446-5173124 GCF_000699105.1 Pygoscelis adeliae | reverse complement strand
GGGGGGGGCTGGGATATCAAACATTTACGTACAAAATCATTTCCAGTAGAAGCTTCAGTAAGTTCAGTATCTTATTAAAAACTTGCAAGTAATAGCTGAGAAACTAATTAAAGCCTAAGGGATGCAGAAATCACTGTGTATAAATATCTAATTATTCAAAGTGTTTTTAAAATATCCAAGTAATGCATCTTGTGTCTCTTGCAATTACAAAAGTTTCACAGAAACAACAAGCTAGCTAATATTCCTATACTGTACATTTTATTCTAAGAATGTTGATCTCAAATGAAAATGTCTATCTATGCCTCCTCCTTTCTATCTTTTACAGGAGAAAGTTGGATATTAATATCATATTCTGCTTCCCTCCATGTCACTAACTTAAAATCTAATACTATGAGGATCACAGATTAAAAATGGAGAAAAAAATCACCATAATAAAACTTTTAGCTATTCTTTCTGAAAAAAAAAAATCTATCAAGGAAAGCACTTAAACACAACTTTCTAGCAAGATTCAAAACCTGCAATAAATAACCAGCAAGCAGACAATCCTGGTCTATGCTCCCCAATAAAAAGAAATGTAGGAATTATGCTGTATTATTCTTTTAAATTGGCTTTCCAAATACCACTGTAGTAGTTGTTCACTGACGCATTTGCTCTGAAAACACTGTACTTACTCACATATGTGGCATATTCAAGGCCCATGTATTAATTTAGGAGTAATAAATATAAAAAATCTTTTATTCACGAGAGTCACTCACTATTATCTCAGCATAAGAAAGACACGGACCTGTTGGAGCGGGTCCAGAAGAGGGCCACAAAAATGGTCAGGGGGGTGGAACACCTCTCCTATGAAGAAAGGCTGAGAGTTGGGGTTGTTCAGCCTAGAGAAGAGAAGGCTTCAGGGAGACCTTATTGCAGCCTATCAGTACTGAAAGGGGGCTTATAAAAAAGATGGTGGCAAACTTTTCAGCAGGGCCTGTTGCGACAGGACAAGGGGGAATGGCTTTAAACTAAAGGGGGGTAGATTTAGACTAGAGATAAGGAAGAAATTTTTTACGCTGAGGGTGGTGAAACACTGGCACAGGTTGCCCAGAGAGGTGGTGGATGCCCCATCCCTGGAAACATTCCAGGTCAGGTTGGACGGGGCTCTGAGCAACCTGATCTAGCTGAAGCTGTCCCTGTCCACGGCAGGGGTGGGTTGGACTAGATGACCTTTAGAGGTCCCTTCCAACCCAAACTATTCTATGATTCTATTTTAGAAGTTGTTTTGTTTAGTATAATTTAAGTACGTTGCCCTATTGAAGAATAACATCACTGACTTGTAGCTGAAACTAAACTCACCTGCAGCAGTTAGTTACGTACCTTTTTGTGCCTTACTATCCAAATCAGAGACTTCTTACAACTACTGTGTCTCCAGGACGGCCCCAACACAAGGGAACTTGGGGCAACACAGTCTCAAACCTGCCTAGAGTCCAGTTATGGTTGGAGGATATGCTGGACTCGGAAATTGATGGTAGCTATGGTCCCAATCATACAGACATTGGTTTTGGACACATTCCTAATGCTACAGACACTTTTACTGGCTTGCATCATGCCCCTGTAAGATTCTTGTCCAGGTAACTCTTACAAAAGTCTGAAGATTTAAGATTCATGTTAGTGATATTTCCCAAATTGCAAGCTGGAAAAAGGTGGCATATTGCACAGTCTAAGAAGTGAAACACCAGTCCTTTGAAATCACATATATTTTATGGATTATATTCTGAATTGCAGCCCAGGAGTGCACCAAAGACCATTGAAAGCAAAAAGATTTCTCTGCATGGATTTTACTAAGCTGGTCCCAAGACAGGAAATTTGATGACCACTAGAGATGTTGTGTATATTAAATATATTTTGTGTGTGGTAAAATGGGACAACTAAGTATATAATAATGATAAGAATTCTTTTAAAACTTATTTATTTTTTTTCTTCTTTACCTACAGACTATACACTGGGAAGTTCTAGGTTCGCCTATCAAATTCTGGAATAATCAATATCATCAGGATTAATATAGCTTCTTTCCTCATAGGATTTTTTTTCAGATCAACTCACTGACGTTCAGGATGTATTAAAATCCTTCACTTTCTGTACATCATGTAATGGAGAAAATAGAAAAGGACAAAACTCAAAACTGTCTACAGTACTTGAAGGGGAAAAATACAGAAGCTAACAGCCTTACAACCAACACAAGTTTCTTATCCATGAAACAGTATTACAAAACATCTCCCACATTCAGGTCACAATCTTCCACAACTTTTCCCTTTGGGGCATTTTGAGCACACACGTGCAACCCTGAAACAGTAGGATCTGAGGGACTTACAAAGCTACCGGGTTCCAAAGCTGATTCATCCCTACTTTCCATTAAATACCGAACACGTGAGCTTAGGCTTCTCCACTGAAAATAGTCTCTGCAAGAAAACACCATAACATAGTCTCCATGGCCTTAACATTGGTTGTCAGTAGACAGAAAGAACAACTCAGGCACCCTCGTGTCAGGTGTTCCCTGAAAGAAACCGGTTCTCTCACACTAGAATTAATCCCATTAAATATTCTATGCCCATAGATCTTTTAAATGATTTAAAGGGGCCCCAGGGACTTACACATGCAGAAGTACCCCGAAATGTCACAGAAGCTATATTTAGGCCTAACACCAGCATTCTGAATCTGCCTAAATTTGCAAACAAATGTCTTTTGATAATATCAGTAGTTCAAATTATGTAAAAGAGGAATCAAACCTCATTCTGATTTTATGAAATAACAGATATCCTGTCGTGGTTTAACCCCAGTTGGCAACTGAGCACCACGCAGCCGCTCGCTCACACACACCCCCCAGTGGGATGGGGGAGAGAATCGGAAGGGTAAAAGTGAGAAAACTCATGGGTTGAGATAAAAACAGTTTAATAGGTAGAGCAACAGTCACGCACGCAAGCAAAGCAAAACAAAGGAATTAATTCACTACTTCCCATGGGCAGGCAGGTGTTCAGCCATCTCCAGGAAAGCAGGGCTCCCTCACGCGTAACGGTTACTTGGGAAGACAAACAGCACCACTCCAAACATCTCCTCCTTCCTTCTTCTTCCCCCAGCTTTTATACTGAGCATGATGTCACATGGTATGGAATGTCACATGGTATGGAATATCCCATTGGCCAGTTTGGGTCAGCTGTCCTGGCTGTGCCCCCTCCCAGCTTCTTGTGTCCCTCCAGCCTTCTCAGTCGGTAGAGCATGGGAAGTTGGAAAGTCCTTGACTAGTATAAACACTACCTAGCAATAACTAAAACCATCAATGTGTTATCAACATTGTTCTCACCCTAAATCCAAAACACAGCACTGTACCAGCTACTAGGAAGGAAATTAACTCTATCCCTGCTGAAACCAGGACAATCCCCAGTCCCAAATTCAGTGGAAACAGAGGGGAAATGCAAATTTGTAAAAGAATGTCTTATCTGAAGCAAAAATAGTGAGACCCTGTAAGGCAGCAGCTTATCTTTGAAATTATTAAGTAAGGAGACAATGGAAAAATCAATTTCATTAATTTTGGCACAAGCCCATGCATCAGGGTTTTACCATACCATTTCTAGTTCAAGTCTATTCCTAAGTAAAATTTATCAAGAAATACTATGATGAGCTGAAAGAAGGCAAAAGCTCTCAGTAGAATTTACTTAGGCACCAAATGCACATTATCGTGATTTATCTTTTTGAAATGAGTGAAATGTTTCACATGAATCCAATTCTCAGATGACTGCAATAGTTCCACATACCCCTAACAAGGAAAAATGGGAATTAAAATTTCACAGTACATTTACCAGTCTTGTTGAATACTTTATTTTTCTTAAAAAAAAAAAAAAAAAAAAAAAAAGAGATCTTTTAGTACAGCAGAGAATTATGTTCTTGTCTCACTAAGCCAACCTGGTAATCTTCTCCTTAGTATTTCATATTTCTATTTCTAAAAAAAAAAACCAACCAGTAAAAAACACTGGTTTCACTCCTCTTCCATGTAGAAAACAAGCTTTTTTTTTTCCTTTTCTTTTTTGTAAATAAATATATAGAAAGAATAATGTAAGTTTTTAATCTCTTGTTGTCTTCTTGAAGCTTCTGGTTATCCATTTGAAACACAGAGGCTCTTTTCTGACACTTTATGTCACACAATTATTTTTTATCATGTGATTGTTTCTGCTATACTGTGAAATTCAGACATATAACATGAATCTAGGTAATAAATATGACATGACGGTGGTGGAATGAAGGTGTTATGCATTTTTCAGAACTGTGAATAAAAAAGACCTTATCAGATACTTGCAATTAATTGTAAATCTCTTATTTGAACCAATTGTGAAGGAAAATATTTAATGGTATTATTTATAAGCATACTTGATATTTTTGTCTGCAAAATAACTTTTTTTAATAAGAGAAAAATCATGAAGCCTTTCAAAAACTATAATCATTACTCTATACAATGAGTAAAAAAGTATCCCTGAGTAAAAAAGTATCCCTTGTCCTTTTGTCTCGTCTGCTTACACATGAGAGAGGGAACTGTTATTCACTGGTACAGTTTTTGTTGACATTACAGGAAAAACTGTTTCACTTCACTGATATTTCAGTGAAAACTTGAAAGACGTTTCAGTGAGAAGCAAGAAGGTTAGTCACTTATTAATCAAACGACTTTATTTGCAAAAGCAATACATGTTAAGGGATCTTCAGAGGCTAGAAAGAAATCTCTGCTGCTGCATTGCATGCCACATCTTCTCTGACTCCCTACAGATGTTCTTGTAAAATCCTGCAATGTTACCAGAAACACTTGTGCCTCCCTTGGACAGCCACCCACAGAAAATTAGATCAATTTACATGACTGCTAGCAGGGAAAAAATGTGTTAGCTAAGGAGTCTGTGCAAAGTCTGTCTTGTTTGTTCTATACACCTTTCTCAAATTTAAATGCTTTACTTTTAGACTGCTAAATTTCTTTTAAAAAGCTTTTATCGTAAAGTCCCTAAATTCAGAAAGGAAGAATGGGGACTAACAGTTTTCTGTATCCAAAAGAGATAGTAAGTAATGGTGAGAGAGAAAATACTGAAATGTAAATATCAGCTACTGCAGTTCATATTTGTGATGTACAATGGGGATGCCAGCTGCCAAAAAGTTTCTGCTTCCCCATAAGCATAGTTAATATGTGTAGTTTGTAACAACTGCAAGCTGTTATCTGCCGCACTCCAAGTGTTTTTAGGTAATACTGTTCAGAATTATTTGCTGACCCTTTTCAAAAGCTGATCATTTCAGACATGCTTAGTTCACAGTACTTTGTTATCCACGCTGCTTTATGTTTGCAACAATTTCCTTGAAGTATCATAGTACTATTTATTGCTTGCTGAGCATTTAAACATTTATTTTCAGAAAACCTTTAAGCTTAGTAACAGGATCCTCTTCATAATGTATTCACTTACCACAGATAGAGACAACATTAGAATCTCATTAGTATTTTATAAAATAAAAAAAATTGCAAGAGACAGTCTAGAGTGGTTTAAAGTAATTGTGTAAAAGTTAACAATGACTTTAAAAGGATGACAGGAAGGAAGGAAGGAAAGAAGGAAGGAAGGAAGGAAGGAAGGAAGGAAGGAAGGAAGGAAGGAAAGAAGGAAGGAAGGAAGGAAGGAAGGAAGGAAGGAAGGAAGGAAGGAAGGAAGGGGGGAGGAAGGGGAAGTAGTTACATACTTAACAAAGGAGATTATAAAAAGTAGAATATTCTCTTTCATAAATGGAACATAAAACCTGACAAGGAAAATATAAAGCTATAAGACTGTACAAAAAAACATTTTCATGAGCAACTTGCTATAGGCATTAAAACTAATATTAAAAACTTCTTCCAGCACATCAGAAATAGAAAATTTTCCAGCGAGCTGACAGGGATGATAGATGATAATCTCAAAAATGGAACACTAAAGGAAAGATAAAACATAATAGAAAAGCTAAATGAATTATAAGTGTTAGCATTCACAGCAAAGGAGTTTAGGGAGATTCTTATTCCACATTCTGTCTTTATAGGGGAGAATCTAAGAAAATAACACACTCTGACATGTTAATAGTATACTTTTAGAACAAATCAATAAAAGGCATAAAACTAAATTATTTCAATCAAAAGTTCTAAAAGAAATCAAATATGGAATTACCAAACTGTTAACTGGTATGTTAACTGTCATCTAAATTGGCCTTATTTTCAGATGATAGGGAGGAGGCAAGAAAGGAAATTATTTTTAGAAAAGGCTTCAGTGTGGATGTGAGAAATAGGTTGGTGGGGAAAACAAGAAAAATTGTTTTAAAGTGTAATACAGAACAGAATTTTTATATAAAGGGAGAAATAGAATATTTGAGAAGAATCAACACTGATTTTTATATCAGGAAGTTATGTTTTAATAATCTTTCAGTGCTCTGAAGGAGTCAATAGGCATTCAGCTAAGCTTGATATTATTGTTAGAATTAACTTGGATTTTCAAAAAGCTTTTAAATTTGTAAGTTACTCTCCTAAGACACTTTAGGGAGTTAAACTACTGTAAGATTTATTAGATGTAAAATTTATTGCCTTCTCACAGATTAGTAACTCTATTGCAGGAAACAAAGATAAAAAATGGGCAAGTTTTGCAATAGAGAGAAACATTAGTGGTGATCTGTACTGAAAATTGTCCTGTTCATCATACCTGTAAAATGGTGTAAAAACTGGGATGGATAGCAAGAATAGTTGTAATATTACAACAGCAAGTGAGTTCTAATATTACAACATTTTCAAAGTAATCAAAACTAAAGTATGATAAAATGAGCTGATGAGAAGAAATTGCCATGAATTCAAATGGACATATGGAGAAAAACCTTTCTAACTGCACCTACCTTAGTGATGGACTTTAAAACTGCATTTGTACAGTTAAAGCTATATTGATGTAGTTAAAAAAAGGAGGAATGAGATGAAGCACTAGAACCCCGACTGTTAACTTATTCCCAATCTTTGTTTTGGACCTTTTAAAGAAAAGAAAAAAAAAAAGAAGGAGGGGGAAAAAAAAAAGCTAGTTCTAAGCATTGTGAATGTGGTGGTTTTGATATTATTTATCTTTGGAGCTAGGAATTTGAACATTGCTTTACTTCATTTAACAATATGGACATGGTCAAAATCAGTTAACATTCCTCAGAAAGATATCTTACAGATATCCTGGATAGTTCTATGAAAGCATATGCTTAATTGTTGGCAGCAACAAAAAGAAAGTAAGAATCAGGCGTTACTAGTTAAGTAATAGACAAATAGCTACGCCACTCTGTATTTTCATGTGTCATCCTTTAATTTTATGTTTCATTCAAGGCAACTCATCTCAAAAATAATTCAGTAAAACTGAAGATATTAAGAAAAGACAACAAGGATATTTGGATGTATATTAGGGCTTCCATGTGATATGAGATTAAAATGAATTAACATAAGAAACAGTTGAAAGAAAATATGATTATAGATCATAAAATCATAACGGGCAGAAAAAAAGTAAGTAGGAAAAAATCGTTTATCATTTCTTTTAACACAAGAGTCAGGAGACCATGTAAGGTTATCATGTTGGCAGTTAAAAAACAAACCAAAAATAGTGCTATGTCACATAACATATAATTTAATTCAATTCAAGTCATAAGATACTTGAATGCCAAACGTGTTTACGTGAGTTAATAAGAATGATTACACAAAATCAGGATAGTGGGATTACAACTTCTGGGTCTAAACCACAGAATGTCCACAGGTATAGCTGGCTTGTTCTTATACTCTTCTGAACTCAGCTGCTGGCCTTGTCAGAAACATGTTACTGGACTAGATAGACTTTTGGTCTCTTTCAGTATAGCTATTCATTTTACATACTGTAAAAACCTAGTATTTCTTCAATGCCAATAAAGAAAAAAAGTTGTGAAAATTCATTCTGAAAATCAATTTTCAATAATTTTTCCAACTGTTTGGAAAAATATTCTGATTTGGGGGGATAACCTGACAGAACTTTCATGCTTAGGACTCTGGGTTGTGTTACATTTTGCTTGGATGGACTGAGAATGCCCTAGTCTTTAATTAAATGTATTTGAAGTATCTCTGTCTCTGATATTTTTCAGATTTTCATTCTCTCTCCAACCGCCCCCCCCCCCCCCCCCCCCCCCCAACTGTTCACAATGAAGACTCACCACGAAAAGCTCTGGCTTACCATAAAACACACATTTTGTTTCACATGCCTTTCAATTTTGTAGCAAGAATAAGTTATTTTGGCAGTTTGAATGTGGTGCTAGTATAACAGAGGAGGAGGAGTTTGCACCACCTCTGGTGCCCCTGCTCATCAATTCCTCCTTCAACAGCTTAATGTTGAAGACATTCAACCCAAGCTGTGCAAGAGCAATTTTTAAAGTTCCTGTTTTGTTCAGTTTGGAAGAAGAGTCTCCCATAAGCTAGAATAGTACCTTACTGACAGTAGTAGTTATATATCTTTCTTCCATTTCTATCTTGAATGTGGAAAAAAGACTGATATTTTCCTTGACAGCAAAATGGTTTTTAGAAAACTTTTGGTTTGTTGAGCCAGTTCTCTTTAAAAAAAAAAAAAAAAGTCAAATTTCAAATAGATTTTCTGACTATCAGAAAATATCCTTTCCTCACTGTCATGATTTAACCCCAGCTGGCAACTCAGCCCCACACAGCTGTTTGCTCACTCCCCCCAGTGGGATGGGGGAGAGAATCAGAAGAGGAAAAGAGAGAAAACTTGTGGGTTGAGATAAAGACAGTTTAATAAGGAAAGCAAAAGCTGCGCACACAAGCAAAGCAAAACAAGGAATTCATTCACTGCTTCCCATCAGCAGGCAGGTGTTCAGCCATCTCCAGGAAAGCAGGGCTCCATCATGTGTAATGGTTATTTGGGAAGACAAACACCATCACTCTGAATGTCCTCCCCTTCCTTCTTCCCTCAGCTTTATATGCTGAGCATGACGTCGTCTGGTGGGGAATGTCCTTTTGGTCAGTTTGGGTCAGCTGTCCCAGTTGTGTCCCCTCCCAGCTTCTTGTGCACTTCCTCACTGGCAGAGTATGGGAAGCTGAAAGTCCTTGATTTAGTATAAACACTGCTTAGCAACAACTAAAACATCCCTGTGTTACCACATTATTCTCATGCTAAATCCAAAACACAGCCCCATCCTAGCTCCTATGAAGAAAATTAACTTTATCCCAGATGAAACCAGGACACTCATTGCTGTAATTAGATTACCACTCACAGTGCTTAGAAGTTTCTCTCAGGCTTCTAATTTCACAAGATCACATTTTTTTGGGTTTTACCCCTTCAAATGAAGGGATTGCTTATGAAGGAAATCAAGGAAAATACTTGATGTTTCACCATCTACAGTATGAGAAAGTAGAGAAGAAAAAATGTTGCACAGTGATCTGTCCTTTCTAACTGCATCCTGACCGCAAGCATGCAAGTTTGTAACCACAGCCACCACCTCCATTGTCATATAGCCACTCATCCATCACTGTAGAACTTCTTTCCAACAGCAGCAGCTGTGACCTATGGAGCACTCATTTGAAACAATTAGAGCAACTGTGCCTTGATGTATCACTCCTCTCTTCCCACTCTCCCATGGTACTGAAAATCATTTATAGTAGAAATGAAGCACGATGAATCAGCTGCCTGTTTGTTCACTCATATCTTCTACCCCTCCACCTGTTTAGCAAGGCATGTGTTGCTGGATATTACTGCATCAGCAGATGGAATCTTTGTACTAATTTGGTGAGACATAAATACTGAAATTTATGAGCAAGAGGTCCCACTGGAGCACCAAGCCCTACAAGTCTAAGGTCTCAAATGGAGCTTTGCTGCTTTCAGTTGAGATAGCAAAGAATTCATGAAACTTTGTCTATCTGACATATAAAATATGTGAATTTACCATTAAAAAATAACACTGCACCATTACTTGCTTGAGACTATTAATATGATTAAGGTGTTCCTTTGGGTCATACAAGGTAATAAGACTTTGATTCTGTGTAAGTATGCTAATTTATTTCCTCTGGGAAAAGACTAATGGATAACATAATTGTAATAAACTGTTATGTAGCCCTATTTACTATCCTTCTAGATACTCACAGAGACAAGGAATTCTCCAGAGAAGAATCATAGCTCAGTCACAAAAACATCACAATCTCCAGACTACCCTAGAGATGCTGCATGTCTATTCCAATTCTCTTACATAGGAACTCATAAATAAGGTTCTTGAACACTGGGAATGTGATGTTAATGGTGAGTATCATTGGCAATATGATAAACAACTTAGTATGAAAATGGTAAAGGAAGATGAGGAAGATATAGATTGCGTCTTAGTTCTTTTTGCAAAATATTGCAATATTTAAGAAACTCCAATCAGAGTAAGGAACTCAGGACAGGTTGAATGATCAGAAGACTACTATTTTCTGTGATCCTCTATTTGAAATAAAATAAAAACATGACATAATTTCCTCACTCTGATGAAATCATAATCAAAATCTGTTCTGAATTACCAGATTATTCCCCTAGAAATTCTGTGCTGGGTGCAGGATGATTTCTTCTGATGAACTGATGAGAAGACTATGAAACAGAGCTATTCTTTCAGTTCTGCCTCCTCACTGGTTTCATTGGGTCTCTGAATGTAGTTCAAGAGCCAGTAGTGGGGCAGAAAAAGGAGAAATAACTAGTGGATCTGCATAATGGTGAGTTTGGGAGTGCTAACACTCCACATTCAAAAAATTACCAGATGAGGACATATTTACCTATTTACAAATATCTAAGTCTCCTATTTAACATAATAATATCAAAACTTAGACATATGGTGCATCTTCAAAAAGAAAACAGAATTTGTAGACATGATTATGTAAAAAAAAAAAAATACTCCTGATTCACATCTATTATATTTCACTTTGATTTAAAGTTCAGTGACAAACAGGAGTGCATTTTGCAGTGCCAATTAATCTAGATTTAAGAACAGATTTTGGTTCCTATTCCCAAGGCTACTTTAGACTGAACATACAAAGAATGTAAAATACTCAAAAGGAAAGTAAGTTTCTTGTCTGTACCAAGTAAGCTAATGCATACAGTAGCATTGTTTGTGCCAGTGAAATCAACTTGGCTGCATTCCTTGCTGAACGTAACCATATCTGCGAGCATATTGAATATCAAAATATAATATATAAAATTAATTGATAAAAAGATCACTCTATAAAAAGGATTCATCCATTAAGCTTGTTATTTAAGCTGGATGATTTGGATGCATAATCATGACTGGTCCCACTATCAACATTTTCATAGCTATATAGAGTGACTGAAGAAACACAAACCAAATGAAAATAGTTTGGTTTTTTTCCACCACTGTTCCCCTTCCCTTATGCCCTTTCTGACAGCTCAAATTGAAAACATGCTGTGGCTCCTCTGCAGCTGATGTACAGCAGGTACTATTTCAAGATGCAGGGCAGCTGTGAGAGGTTGTGCAATTGCTGCGAGGGGAGTGGAAGGGAGCAGGAGCAGCTGTCACTGCAGCATTTGTCTCGTCAGAAATTCAGAGCAAACTGTGTAAAACAATGTTAAAGATTGCTCTTTTAGCCTGTCTAATTTTGGATACTGTAAAAACTCCTTATCCACAGTTTACACAATCCCTGCCCAGAACGTCAGCTGTGCAACGATCTTCAGTCTACTTTTCAAACTGTAACAAAGGCATGCTGGAGGCATTATTCCCATTGAGTTTATGAGAGTATTTCATTCCTATTGGGATGCTCAATCTATTATATGGAGTTTAGGATCAGAGTTTTCATGACTATCATATTCAAACGTGAAGGTTAGTACTTTCATGGTATTCAAAGTTTTAACAAAAAACCCCAAAAGCAGTTCTAACAGAAATAACCTTAAAAAGAAGACATAAATATTTAAAGAATAGATTGATAGGTAAAAATGATTTGGTGTCACCCTCTTTCTAGCAAAGCGACATTAAAATATATTTGGTTTCAGTTTTGGTTTTGTGGGGTTTTTTAATTTTAATTTTCTCTGTGTATATACTCTGCCAACATTGAAACCATATTGACTTGAAGTAATTTTTTCAACTTTATCTTCAAAACACTATATTTTTTAAGGTTAAAGATGCTAACATATTTCCCTTTTTGTTAGGAGCAGAGCCTAAAATCAAGCCTAAAATTTAAGCATTAAAACATTTCATTAATAGCTTAAACTCCTACTTCAATCTTGTGTCTGTTACTTCTTGTCATTTTTTGCTGACCAAACAAAAGAAACACTCTCCAAAATACCAGAAAGAGCAGTCAGCCTTTGTAATTTGTGTTTTAACTGTAGATTCCTCAAGTCCATAATCTAGTGAAGACTAAGATGATTGTCATTACTGTAGCTTGATTCTCACTGTTAGACTGTGTTAGAAAAATGGAAACACATGGGTACTGACAATGCTTTAAATTTCCTGAACAAGGAGTAAGTTTCTTCCAGCAACCAAGCGTCTTGTAATTTTGTGAACCATTTTTCAAATGGTGCATGTATGCCATACCCTCACAAACAATCCTGAGGTAATTTTCAGTGTCTCCCTCTCTGCAAATTTATTCTAAAATATTAGAACTTTTATTTATTCAAAATATTAGAATAAATTTGTATTATAAGGAATTGTTACCTAAAACTACCACTGCTTTGACGTACAACACACCTTTGCATGTCCAAATAATGTAAGTTGTTTTTTTTTTTCAGTCAGACTCACAGTAAGATGAACTTGGTCTCAGCTTTTTTTCTGATAGGAATGCTTCTGGTGTAATGTCAATGGGAAAACTCTGGGTTTTTTTTTAATTCTGAAAAAAAAACCCAAAACCCAAACCAAACAAACCCCAACAAGTTGGAAGCATGTGAATTGTACAGTTTACTGTGTAAGTGTCAGAATTAATTTGGTTTTAAACATTGTGTAATACACACAGAGAACAGTGGTTAAGGTAACACATCTTTAATGTGTAATATAACTTTCTACCTTGGCATATGGCTGCTGTCTGTATTCAGTCAAATATCCAAATAAACTTAACTATTAATATCCACTCCCAAAACATCTGATTTGCATTTAGTTGTCTAGAAGCATTTCAAGATTTTCCTTTTGTCTTTGTTTCGGCAGGGATAGAATTAATTTCCTTCCTAGTAGCTGGTACAGTGCTGTGTTTTGGATTTAGGGTGAGAACAATGTTGATAACACACCAATGTTTTAGTTGTTGCTAGGCAGTGCTTACACAAGTCAAGGACTTTTCAGCTTCCCATGCTCTACTGACTGAGGAGGCTGCAGGTGCACGGGGGACTGGGAGGGGGCACAGCCAGGACAGCTGACCCAAACTGGTCAAAGGGATATTCCATACCATGTGACATCATGCTCAGCATATAAAGCTGGGGGAAGAAGAATGAAGTGGGGGGGATGTTCGGAGTGATGGCGTTTGTCTTCCCAAGTAACCGTTACGCGTGATGGAGCCCTGCTTTCCTGGAGATGGCTGAACACCTGCCTGCCCATGGGAAGCAGTGAATGAAATCTTTGATTTGCTTTGCTTGCGTGCGCAGCTTTTGCTTTCCCTATTAAATTGCCTTTATCTCAACCTACGAGTTTTCTCACTTTTACCCTTCCAATTCTCTCCCCCCATCCCACTGAGGGGGGAGTGAGCAAGCGACTGTGTGGTGCTTAGTTGCCAACTGGGGTTAAACCGCAACACCTTTCAATTCACATACACACTAGTCTTAGCCCGACTCCAGTTCACACTTAGTATAGTTTTTGAAGAAAATAGCATTTTAGTATGTCAACCCACAGGTATTGGAGAAAATACATCTACATTACAGAGGTCTACTTAGGATATATGTGATATTGACAGTGAATGTTGGGTTGTAGGAGAGATTTAAATCGTAACTATGTGTAAATACAGGTAAGTGTCATGTGTAAGTATAAGTGAGTGACATGGAGTCCTAGCTTAGCCTCAGTTTCCTTAAGTTGGAGACCAGTAACGCTTCCCATGATAAATGTATCTGTGGGTCCCCTACTTACAGTTTTGGTAAATACATAAATGCATGTGGGTACTTTCCACTGATTGAAGGAAAACAGACTATGGAAGCTATCTCCTGAAATTATCTTTAAAAATATATTAATCTGGATTTAAAATATTCTACCTGTGATTCGTGTGTGTAGAACAGCTCTCATGGTTTAACCCCAGTAGGCAGCTCAGCCCCACACAGCTGCTCACACACTCCCCACCAGTGGGATTGGGGAGAGAATCTGAAGAGTAAAAGTGAGAAAACTCATGGGTTGAGATAAAGACAGTTTAATAGGGAAAGCAAAAGCTGTGTGCACAAGCAAAGAAAAATAAGAAATTCATTCACTACGTCCCATCGGCAGGCAGGTGTTCAGCCATCTCCAGGAAAGCAGGTCTCCATCATGCATAACAGTTCCTTGGGAAGACAAATGCCATCACTCCAAACGTCCCCCCTTCTTCCTTCTTCCCTCAGCTTTTATTGCTTAGCATGACGTCATATGGTCGGCTGCCCCAGCCGTGTCCCCTCCCAACTTCTTGTGCACCCCCAGCCTACCCGCTGGTGGTGTGGTGTGAGAAGCAGAAAAGGCCTTGACTCTGTGTAAGCACTGCTCAGCAATAACAAAAACATCCCTGTATTATTATCACTGTTTTCAGCACAAATCCAAAACATAACCTCATACTAGCTACTATGAAGAAAATTAACTCTATCCCAGCCAAAACCAGTACAAGCAATGAGTTTATAATAAAATAGCATCTGCATTCCCCTATAGGTTTTATGAAAAAAATAGGTAATTGTACAATTACACAGTTAGAGAAAATTTGACTTGCTATGCTTGTACTAAAATTTTTATTTTGCATATGCTCTCTTAATAAAAAGAGAAATCTAAAAGGAAGGAAACATTTACATTTAAACTGCTGAGTCTGACACAATGGAACTTCACTGAGCCACATGTCTGGGACCACTATCCATACATCCAGTACAACCAAGAATAATAATAATAAAAATCTTTAGTATTATACAAAGACTGCCTCTTCATGGATAAGTTGCCAAAATTTAATTTATTCTTGGGGAAAACCAAACCAAACCAAACCAAAAAACCCAAACAAAACCCCTGCAATTCAGGAGCTGATACCCAAAATTGTTCCTCTGTTGTAAATGCAATGAGGAGAATAACAATAATAAAAGGAACATTTCTATGAGGAGGACATCAGAAAGGTGTAGCTTCATTGATATGGAAAAATGAAGGCTGAAAATGCTTGTATATAAATGAATCAGCGGAGTAAACCAAGGCAAGAGCTGCTTCAGTTAGATGAAAATTTTTGCACAAGAAAAAGTATATGAACTGTCTGAAAGCAGCATTAAGCTGGAAATTTTAAGAAAATTTCTGAACAGAGCAGAGAACATCTGCAATGGTTTTCCAGACTGAATGCTCTCCAGATGGAAAGTTTGTACAGTGGATTATATCACGTTACTACTTATGTATTTTACTGGGAAAAATAAACTACAAAAACCAACCAAACAAAACCAGGATGTATTAATATTATTTTGCTTGCTTTGCTTTTTATGAGGTAGAAATTACTATACAAGAAATACAAAGTGCAGAAAGACCCAGATAACCAATTTTTTCTTTTTCTTTTTCTTTTTTTGTTAATTTTATTAGTGTAGAAGAGGAATATTTATCAAGTTTTTAGATGGATTTTGGTCTTGGAATGTAGGTAATTGGAAGTACGTACTTTATGCTACTGTTTTAAATATAGCCTTTATTCTCGTTATGCCATTAATAAGCTTCTAACACAAATAATGCAGAATACCCTTAGTGTAAATGAGAATCTGTGGCTTTCATAATCACATAGAATTAGCCATTAGGAATTAATTAGGAATTTTAAAGGCATCAGTGGCATCAGTCCTTAAGTTCAAAAAAGATATTATTTTTAGATGAGAAGTCTCCTTCATGTTTTATTTATGACATTAATACTTTCAGAGATATATCACTCTTGGAAAAATTACATTTATTTCACTCAGCATTAGTTATATTCAAACTTTATAGTATCACTTTGAGAATGTTTAAAAGTGTGTTTATAAATATATATATTATATTTAACGCTCATTCTTCTCAGATGAGAAAAATAAATGTCATTTTTCTACAGGAAGTATCTGCACAACGATATTAAAGGAACATTGAAAAATGGAGACAGCTTTCTTAGAGGAATGGTTTTGATAAGTTTTATGGTATTAATGCTAAAAATGCACCATTAGTTTACAACTATTCCTAATTAATTTACAGTTTAATAGTTTATATCTTAAATATCTCAACACATGATGGAAATATGTAAAATTCTTTGTTTATTTTGTTTTCCTTTGCTAGCTATACTTCTGTGGAAAAATTCTGAAGAGTCTAGATACTTCTGAAAACAAACAAGCAAAAAAAAGTTTGTTGTAATAGCCTGATATTATTTCTTCTCCTGTCAGCTTTGTATTTATTTTTCTCTCCAGGTTTTGTTTTTTTAATAATAAATGTTTTACATCAAAGGTTGACTTGTGGAGCTGGAATCAAAGGAGAAAACGAGACTTGTCTAATATATCAGCTCTTTAGAAACTATTAACTGTCAAGAAGGCTAAAATTCAAGGTCCACAAGTAAGATGTTTGTCAACTGTTCAGTATTTATTTGCTTAACCTTTGATGAGATTTGTTTTTAAGACTGAAATTATTTAGCAAAAAGGAATAGTAACTCAGCAGAAGCTATTGCAGTATTCTGTGACATATATATATATAAAAATAAAAATAACTCGAATCAAACTAGTAACATCACATGACAGTAGACCAGAATGTATCAATAAGAAAGGTGAAAGTCTGATTCAGAAACAGTGATATAGCAGCAATGAATGCATGCTTTTTCATGGGTAGTTCTGCAGTTAATTACTGATAAATTTTTGCTCATCTTCATTCTGTGGCTAAAAACTGATAAGATTCTACAAAGAATTATCAAAAACAGCAGAGAAGACGTGTTGCTGTTGTGAACATAAAGGAGTGTTCAAACCTGGGCTCAGAGATAAGGAGCTAAAGGCAGCTACTCAGACAGATAAGTCTTTAAAACAAACAAAGATGTATTTGTTCAAGAACAAATCCTCTAAGTGTCTGCACTTCTAATGGCTAATGTAAACCTTTGAGTGGATTTCAGAGCAGCACACTGAAGCATAGGGGGCTATAGTTGGTACCTGGTTTGAGTTCATTACAACCAAAAGCAATTCACTGGAGTTTAGAAAAGAAAGTGCACTCTCAATTTCTTAGTGTGATGTTTCCCAAAATCTTCTCATATCAAAGCACATATTAATCTAGGGTCAATAAAACATTGCCTTTGTGCTTGTTTTTCCTTTTCCTACTTTGCCTCTTTTCTCTCCCTCTGTTTCTGCCTTTCTCAATTCCTTCTCTTTCCACAGTAGTCTTTTCCTCTCAGTTTTGTAATCATAGAATCATAGAATCATAGAATCATTAAGGTTGGAAGAGACCTCTAAGATCATCCAGTCCAACCGTCAACCCAACACCACCATGCCCACTAAACCATGTCCCTAAGCGCCTCATCTACATGTCTTTTAAATACCTCC
>NW_008825308.1:5155010-5155266 GCF_000699105.1 Pygoscelis adeliae | reverse complement strand
TACAACCTCCTGTCAGGTAGTTGTAGAGAGCGATGAGGTCTCCCCTCAGCCTCCTTTTCTCCAGGCTAAACAACCCCAGTTCCCTCAGCCGCTCCTCATCAGACTTGTGCTCCAGACCCCTCACCAGCCTTGTTGCCCTTCTCTGGACACGCTCCAACATCTCAACATCCTTCTTGTAGTGAGGGGCCCAAAACTGAACACAGTATTTGAGGTGCGGCCTCACCAGTGCTGAGTACAGGGGCACGATCACTTCCCT
>NW_008825308.1:5148925-5152919 GCF_000699105.1 Pygoscelis adeliae | reverse complement strand
ACAATCGAAACACTCCCTAACATACAGAGCCACCCCGCCGCCTGTCCTTCCTCTCCTGTCCCTTCTGAAGAGTCTATAGCCATCCATTGCAGCACTCCAATCATGGGATTCACCCCACCACGTTTCTGTGATGGCGACTAAGTCATACCTCTCCCGCTGCACGATGGCTTCCAGCTCCTCCTGCTTGCCGCCCATGCTGCGTGCATTGGTGTAGATGCACTTGAGCTGGGCTATCGATTTCACCCCCGGCATCGGCATCGGCATGCCACCCCTCGGCTCATCTCTAGTGAGCCCGGTTTTGTCCCCTTCCCCCTTCGAACCTAGTTTAAAGCCCTCTCAATGAGCCCTGCCAATTCATAAGCAATGACCCTTTTCCCCCTGTGAGACAGCTGGACTGTTGTCAGTGAGACATTCAAAAGGTCATACTAACTCCTGTTTTTTTCTAGGTTGGGCTGTTGGTTTCAGCAGCACCATTTGACAGTGAATGACTGAATTATTCACATCTAACTGTACAGACATCTATTGGAGATGTCCAGTTGAGCAATACAGTCCCTGTAGGTCTTGATTCTGCAAATCAGAAATAATTAGGCAGTTCCAGAGTGTTGCTTAGCTATAATGACCTAGAACATTTTTGTCAGGCCTCTGCAGGCCTTATTGGCCCTGCCCTGACTCCTCTGGGGCCTCCTACCACCCTGCCCACAGCCCAGGGCTCAGCTCAGTCCAGAGCCCTCAGTCCCTGCCCCAGGGACACCACAGCAGTGCCAGTCTCCAGCACCTCACAAACCTGCCCTGCCTGACCATGGGCCCCGCTGAGCCCATGTTATCACCATGTTGTACTGAACTTGTTATTTCTATGCATTATAAAGTGTAGTAATACTTTTCAGGATATGCTTGCTGCTTTGTCTAATAACACCTCCAGTACATCAGTTGTTCAGGTTTACCAGACAGTCAAGGGATATCTTTCTTAACTCCATAATATAACATCTTAATTTCCTGGAGATATTTTTACAAACTTTGCTTCTTTCCAAAAACTTTTGAATGACAATCTTACTTTGCAAGTATTGTAATTAACCATATAGCAAACTATCTATCGTAGGAAAAAAAAAACCCACACTAAAGGTATGTCCCAAACAGTTTCATCCTACACATTACTTCCTCCCTTTCCAAATTTTCCCACTGATTGTCTTCTGTTTCTAAGTATGCGTCAATTTCTTTTATTTAGTACAAACTTTTTAAAATAGGACCCTCTTCTGAGATCCCAAGCACTTGGATATTAAAGAAATTATACTAAGTGTATTTTCTTAACTGACCACTGTTTTAATCTCCAAGGTATAATTAATTTGACAAAAACCTCACATATATATCAGAACACAGGAATAATCCTTAAATAGGTCAGAGAAATGTCTTTGTATTAGCTACAAAGGGCACAGTGATTAATAACCTCAGATTACATAAGAAGAATGTCACCTTAAATGCCTATAAATTATACTAAATAAACTCGAGTTCTGGACATATTGAAAATATCTCATAAGCAGGCTTTTTGATTCTGATGTAACATCTACTGACTGCTGTGAATAAGCATGCTGCCTTTAACAGTTTCCAACAGTTTCCAACGTTCAGCCCTCAGAGTGTACTGTTAAAACTTAACCTCGCATGAATTACAAAGATATTGGTAATAATCAGTTTTCCCTGCAGTTCTTCATATCCTAAAACCTAGCATAACTTGTTTGAAACAAATCTACCTTTAGATAATGACAGCTTCCTGCATTGCACTTAAAAATTGTAGGTAGGATATATAAATCCTTAGCCTTGCAATATTTGTGTGTCCATTTATGCATGTTTCTGTTCCTTTCTGTTGTGGCTAACACAATCATTTATTAGTAGCAATAAAATACATTGAAGGTGTCGGTAGAATGTTGCTATTTATTATGGTAGGTTGCAAGCTTAATTTTTTTATGGTTTTTATGTCCAAACTAAAGTTGTAAAAAAAATTGTTCTGTAAGACTTGGGGGCTCAATATTTGTTATTTTTAAACACTGTTTGTTATTTAGATTTTAGAGTGCACATTTAAAATACTTTCAGCTAGTTCCATGAAAAAAACACAAAACATATAAACCTACTCTCCTAGTTGGGTGCTTAAGTACAAACCTCAAAATCTTAAAAAAACCCAAAACCCACTTCAGTATTTGCATTGTTCTAGGGGCACATGAAATCCATAGATGCCTTATTACACTCAGCTGCCAACTAGAAACTGCGCCTGCCCAGAGCACATCAGTCCTGAGCACATGATATATCTTAAACCTAACTCTACAAAGCATTTAGAAGATAAATATTCTGTCCTTTAAATATCAGCTGGTTCAGGAAAGAGGAAATGGGGCAAAGCAGGGAACGTTAACAAAAAGACAGGACCAGAGGTGGAAACCCAGGAAAAAATACTCCCCAGCATATAGATTCTGAATTAGATTGAGCTAAATCAGGAAAAATTTGATCTAGGAACAATATGAGGATGAAGGACATTCCTCATCTTTCCTTCTTCTTTTCTGCATTCTCACCTATAGAGTAACTGCCGTATGCATTTTGTCCTGTACAGCCTGTTCCCTGATACAAAATATTTAAAAGCCAAGATCAGATTTATAAGATTTCTATTTTAAATGTTTTGTAAATCCTAACCACAATGAGGCAGGAGTTCACAGGTGTAAGTAAAAGAGCAAGTGGGGGAACCACCTTATGAACTAAGAATGTTTGGTGTCTTCTGAAAAGGAACAAGAGAATTCTTATGTCTAACACTATTTCTGGATAAGAGCATGGCAGATGCAGTAGCTGAAACCTAATTTCTGTATCTACACATAAAAAATTAAATTCAACTGTATGAATCTCAGTCTGAATCCTACCTTAAACTTTTTTGTTTGGTTTTATTTTTTTATTTATTTTACTAACAGCTAATTAACAAGATAAAATATGATGGTCCTTGCTTAAGAAATTAGTTACTACTGAATTCAAGACTTATCTCTTGCTGAATCAATACATTAAATATTCCTCCTCCTCTGTTTTTGAATGGTTTTGATTTAATTGACTTGTTTATCTATGTCTAAACAAATTAGAGTGCACAGAAGGTAAAGCCAGATAATATGTTTTATCCTTCCTTTTACCCCCAAATTATATAGCTAGGGTACTATACCCAAGAAATTGATGTTTCCTTCCTGAGTGACTGTAGCTTGAAAATCTCTGAGGCTGTACTACAATGAGGAGTGCAAGTGTAAAATTCAGGCATGAAAATATTAGATCTAAATCTTGGCCTAAAAAATTGACACTGGGGCATTTGCAAAAACAGAAGCTCAGTAGTAACTTTCCATCTGTAAATAAGTAGCTGACTGATTTTCACAAGTACTAAGCATCTTCACCGCTTACCTGTTTTTTTCTTACTAAAAAGATGTATGTTTCATCTGCCTTAAATAAGGTACCTTCAAGTTGGATCTAAAAGTCTGAGCTAGTCACTCAAAATTCTTGTTATAATCTGTGGAGAGATATAGAATAGAATCATAGAATCATTAAGGTCGGAAGAGACCTCCAAGATCATCGAGTCCAACCGTCAACCCAACACCACAATGCCTACTAAACCATGTCCCTAAGTGCCTCATCTACATGTCTTTTAAATACTTCCAGGGATGGGGACTCAACCACTTCCCTGGGCAGCCTCTTCCAATGTTTAACTACTCTCAGTAATGAAATTTTTCCTAACATCCAATCTAAACCTCCCCTGGCACAACTTGAGGCCATTTCCTCTCGTCCTTTCGCCAGTTACTTGGGAGAAGAGACCAACACCCACCTCGCTACAACCTCCTTTCAGGTAGTTGTAGAGAGCGATGAGGTCTCCTCTCAGCCTCCTTTTCTCCAGGCTAAACAACCCCAGCTCCCTCAGCCCCTCCTCATAAGACTTGTGCTCCAGATCCCTCACCAGCCTCGTTGCCCTTCTCTGGACACGCTCCAGCACCTC
>NW_008825308.1:5147009-5147389 GCF_000699105.1 Pygoscelis adeliae | reverse complement strand
GGGTGGATCCCATCCGGCCCCATAGACTTGTGAGCATCCAGATGGCGTAGCAGGTCGTTGACCACTTCCTCTTAGATTTTGGGAGGTTCATCCTGCTCGCCGTCCCTGTCTTCCAGCTCAGGGGGCCGAGTACCCTGAGGATAACCGGTCTGCAATAATATAAATACATTCAAAGTATATAAATACATTCAAAAGGAAATTCATTCAATCTTATGACAAGCAATACTAGATGGATCAGATTAATTATTATCTATAAGTAGCTATTTGTCCTGGTTTCAGCAGGGATAGAGTTAATTTCCTTCCTAGTAGCTGGTACAGTGCTGTGTTTTGGATTTAGGGTGAGAACAATGTTGATAACACATTGATGTTTTCAGTTGTTG
>NW_008825308.1:5143572-5146763 GCF_000699105.1 Pygoscelis adeliae | reverse complement strand
GTTTTGCTTTGCTTGCGTGCGTGACTGTTGCTCTACCTATTAAACTGTTTTTATCTCAACCCACGAGTTTTCTCACTTTTACCCTTCCGATTCTCTCCCCCATCCCACTGGTGGGGGGGTGAGCGAGCGGCTGCGTGGTGCTCAGTTGCCAACTGGGGTTAAACCACGACACTGTTTCTCTTTTTTGCAATAAAAACATCCTTTAAAAACTTTATCAAATTCAGAAGTCAGCCTTTTAGATACATAAAGCTAGGGTTAGTGTTAAATCTAAAGTTAGAGCTGATTGCTACTGAAGACCACAAAATGAAAAATCACATGCTATAAACATTTTATTTTTTTGGTGTTGCAAACTTTTCATAATTCAAGGATGCTATTTTTAATGACATCTTACAGTGTTAATAGCAATTAATATTCATCTGTTAATATTGCTATGCTGAAGCAACTTAAAACAAGCAGCTCAATACCATATTTATCTAACTCAATGAAAATCCCAAGCTGATGTTCTTCTTACTCAGATTTTTACTGAGATAGGATTTTAGAAATCTTTGGACTGAACTGATCTTAAAATTTATCATTAAAAACTTTTAATAAATAATTCTTATTTATGAATTGCAAAACACAAAGGTAAAGAAAGGGAATATTTGATTCTTCAGTACTGAAAATTGGGAAGAAAACCAAATTGTAACGTCAAGTCTTGCTGTGGGACTGAATTAAAACCTGGTTGGACAAGTCAAGAGATTTCAAAGGATTGTTACAGAAGATGTTATGAACAGATGAAGGAAATATTTCTGTAAGCAGCTAGTATACCGTAGTTCGGATCAGTGGAATTATACATGCAACATTGACAGAACATGTGTGGCTACGTAACCACCATACTGTTGATAACAATGGGAAACAGTCTTGCTTTTTTAAGATTAATTCTTTATTTTCTTTTTTTTCTTTTGTAAATAGAACAGATAGCACTGTTCACATTCTGTACAAAAATGTGTGTAGGAGTGACTGGAGATGTAAAAACTGTGCTGCACGCTGCTGGTTGGAGAAGGAGAATAGTAAAAGAAAATCCACACTGGAATATGGAGGTACAAGCTATTTTACATTTTGGGTCAAGTAGATCCCTGCCCATCAATGAAATGGTATTCCATGTTTTATATTTCAGTGAAGAAAAAAAAAATTTATGTATTGTTCATTCTGTTTTCAAAAGAAATTTGATTGGATAGCTGAACCAAAAGTCAGACCTGCTCATGTAGTTCTCAGTCTTTCAACCAAGTAATATCTATATAATCTTATTTTATTATTTTTCAGAGATTTCTTAATCATTTTTGCTACTAGTGAACTTTCTCCCCTTTCTCTACAATCCCACTTTTATGTCAGTAGTATGATCATTAGAATCAAATGCAATATCATGGATATTGAACATTCTTCTGCATATATACCACATTGAATTTAATGATGTTCCTTGCAGTATAACATCCTATATGAATATCAAAACAAGCTCTTTAGTACTTCCAGGCAATTTATGAAAATGGCTAATAAAATTGTAACTAAAATTATAGCACTTCATCACACACCTTCTAGTTACCTTTTATCTAATATATTGTTTATGGTTTTTTTCCCCTTGAATTCAGATTTTGTTTTGCAATAGTATAAATGAGTATTTTTTCAGAAATACAAAACTGCAACCTACATATACTGAGATACTTTCTCATCAGAATGTGTTAGTATCTGTAATAACAGAGGCAGCGCATAAAAATGAAACAATACTATTTTATGGGTATTCTACCTTCTTTTATAGTTAGAGACAAAAATAATAGACATTGTAGCTTAGTATCCAAGTTTTCCTAAAAATGAAAAAGGGATGCATACTCTCACAAGCCAAACAAAAATGAAGTTCAATTAGAATGATGGGTGTGGAATGAGTATAGAATAGATTATGTTGCACTGAGAGTCAAAACACACTTGGAAGGGAATATATGAACATATGAATGTGTTTACTATTCAAGTGTGAGAATAAAATAATTCTGAAACAATTTTGAAATACTAAAAAGTCAGACAGTCCAAAACCATTGATTACTATTTTGTTCAGTAACTAGGAGAAAACCAGATATGGGTTGCTATAAATCCTGCACTAGAAGTAGAAGACAGGGAATCAAAGTATGCTAGCAACTGGCCTGTTTTTCTTGGTTATTCATAGGGTCCAAAAAATTAACAGGTCCAAAGAAATGGCTAGTTACAATGGAAGTCATGCAGAATACTTTTCATGGTACTTTGCTCCACAGGGTAGTTTCAGCCTAAAAGAATAAAATATTATTTTATGTCTGAATAATATTAGGAAGAAAATAAAAAACAGATTCTGTGTTACCTGTCTTAAATACAACAACATATTTGATAAAGCTTGCCAGTTAAATGCTATGAACCTTATACTTGCAGATTTTCAAGCCTATTGTTTAAAAAGTATAGTTTGTGATAGAGGCTGTTTTATTTTATCATGCCTTTATATTATGCCATTATATTTCCATCAAGTTATATTTTAGATCAAGATAGGCTGTTCTAAATTCTGTTGGAACTAATTCTGGACAACTTAATAGACATTACTTTTTACTTACATTTTGTGTTTGTAGATTGCATTTGTGTAGCATCAACAGTGTGAAAAAATGGACATACTCACTTGCATACAGGAAAAAGTAATCCAAACAAGCTATCTATCACATATACCATTGGCATTTATAAAGTTTTCCTGATTGCTGAAAATTTTTTTCAGAAATATAAGGGATTGGTTTTGTCACAGGAAAAATATGTATGGTTCAGTTTACAGCATAATAAGATATATCTATTACAAACCAGATCATAGCATATGTTAAATTTGATCTTGACATCATTCTGAGTCATTCAAGTTTCTTTTAGGGGTCCACTCAGCTGTGACAATAGTCAATGCAAAAGATAATAAAGCCGACATAATGAAATAAAAATACTATAAGACAGTGTAAGTCAAACAAATACATACTGGATTCCTGTACAGTTTCCGATTCAGAGAACCATTAAGTTTTTATTTTAAATGACAGCTAACTTAAAATAAATCTGAAAGTCCCATGTTAAAAAACCAACCAAACAAACAAAAATCAAACCTGCAAAATATGTTTACATAAATTCTAGTAACCTCTTTTGTTACTCTTTAAAGAAAGAAGGAAGAAAGC
>NW_008825308.1:5141485-5143553 GCF_000699105.1 Pygoscelis adeliae | reverse complement strand
TGAAGTCAGGAAGGAAGGAGCATACAGGCAAGCATGAATATGTGCATATGTACAGAAAGGCAAGCTGGTTTGGGGTCTTCTGGAGGCTTTTTTCATGCATGTGTATGTTGCCTTCGTAAGGCGCAGAGACCTGGTTCAGGAGCGGCACAGCGACCAATCCTGAGCCGCTCAGGCCATCAGCTCACAGACACCAATGTGGTGGATGGCAAATGGCGTTTATTGATAAGTAACACAGCAATATATACCTTAGGCTTATGATGTCACTTCCTTCTGCTTACATCACACACTAAATGCTATTGCCTACTAGGAGAGGGGCCTTATCTTTCCGTACAGCACGATATCTTCCGGCCGCCAAAACCTAACTTCCGTCTACATGTGTAGTAAGAAGTCATGCAGGTATAGAGGCTTTGTTTTTGTAAGCATATAAATTTTTCTCCACACTGGCTGAATTGTTTAGATTCAAGATGGTGGAACGCAAAGTCTGTGAAAGCATGAGTGAAAAAAAAAGAAAAGAAAAGTAAAACTGCAACAAGGTAGATTATTTTAAGGTAAAAAAGTAGTAACAGATGGATGTGAGGATAGAAGGAAGAGAACGGAACTTTGTAGATGAGGACAAAACATTCAATCTTTCTGCCAAAAAGTATGACCTCCTTTTGAAACATCTGCTCATGGAAAGGGAATTAAATGTCCTGAGCAGTCTGACATTTTGAAAGTGAATATTTACTATTAATAAACAGACAGTTCAAAGATAATACTTTACTGGAGGAAGAGAAGAATCAGAAAAACTAGTAAGCAAGAGTTAATGATTATAGACCAAAAACTGGTTTCAGGCTTACATTGGTGTACTACTGGACACTAAATATAACAAGAACGGTGAGGAGGAATAAGTCATATTGACCGATTCACTCAGTTGTCTAGCAAAATGTTCACAGCTGGATTTCCCACTGCTTGAGGGCTTGGCAAACATGCAAACAAAAGATAAATAATATTGCTATGCACAGATGTATGGAATAAGTATAAAATAGCCCATATTTAGTGCCTATATTTGGTACTTACATAAATCACTTCTCTGACATGTCATTCTATGCTTAGACCAGAAATTACACAATCCCTCTTTAGGAAAACACCTTAGAAATTTGCAGCCACTGATGCCTCAACCACGGGTAGACGGTCTGCCAGCCCTGGGTATTCCCTGCTGTCTCCCTGCAGGGTGCTTGCAGGGCTTCCTCCTGCTGTGGGATTTGTGAGTATACAGAATAAAAAAACATTAATCTCAGCATTGTTGTTGTTCATTTCTGAATGCAAATCCATTCCTGATATTTCACACAAAAATTGGTGAGAATGGAGAATAAAAGCCACAGTAATTCAGCCACTACAGAAAGTAAAATGCCAAGATTTTGAGTTCTTATTTTGAAATAGAGAATGCAAAGAAGTAAATAAAAAGTTAATATTGATTTTTTCTGAATGAAACATAGGGTGAATTCTCAGACTGTATGTGAGTAGCTACCTGGTGAGAACTTGGGTTACCTACCTGGAGAAGCTGAAGAACGTTCATGTGGAGATACTACCGAATCTGAAAAGTATGAAAATCACAGAATCATAGAATCATAGAATCATAGAATCATTAAGGTTGGAAGAGACTTCTAAGATCATCGAGTCCAACCGTCAACCCAACACCACCATGCCCGCTAAACCATGTCCCTAAGCACCTCATCTACACGTCTTTTAAATACTTCCAGGGATGGTGACTCAACCACTTCCCTGGGCAGCCTCTTCCAAGAGGCTCTTCCAGCACTCGTTCAGTAAAGAAATTTTTCCTCGCGTCCAATCTAAACCTCCCCTGGCACAACTTGAGGCCATTCCCTCTCGTCCTATTGCTAGTTACTTGGGAGAAGAGACCAACACCCACCTTGCTACAACCTCCTTTCAGGTAGTTGTAGACAGCGATAAGGTCTCCCCTCAGCCTCCTTTTCTCCAGGCTTAACAACCCCAGTTCCCTCAGCCGCTCCTCATAAGACTTGTTCTCCAGAGCCTTCACCAGCCTCGTTGCCCTTCTCTGGACACGCTC
>NW_008825308.1:5135268-5140416 GCF_000699105.1 Pygoscelis adeliae | reverse complement strand
GGCCCCATAGACTTGTGAGCATCCAGATGGCGTAGCAGGTCGTTGACCACTTCCTCTTGGATTATGGGAGGTTCATCCTGTTCGCCATCCCTGTCCTCCAGCTCAGGGGGCCGAGTACCCTGAGGATAACTGCTCTGCTTGTTAAAGACAGGCAAAGAAGGCATTAAGTACCTCAGCCTTTTCCTCATCCTCCGTGACAATGTTCCCCCCCCGTATCCAAGAAAGGAAGGAGATTGGCTCTCTTCTTGTCATCAATATATTTGTAAAAACTTTTTTTGTTGTCTCTAATGACAGCGGCCAGATTGCATTCTAGCTGGGCTTTTGCCTTTCTCATTTCCTCTCTGCACGACCTAACGAGATCCCTGTACTCTTCTTGAGTCGCCTGCCCCTTCTTCCACAAGTGGTAAACTCTCCTTTTTGTCCTGAGTCCCAGCAAAAGCTCCCCGTTCAGCCAGGCCGGTCGTCTTCCCCGCCTGTTCTTCTTGCGGCGTACAGGGACAGCCTGCTCCTGTGCCTTTAAGACTTCCTTCTTGAAGATCATCCAGCCAAATGTATAAAAAGGAAGCAAGCTGAATGAGGAGGAAGACACCTGGTGGCATCATCCATGGGGATATATAAGTGAAGTGGATGCCAGATGATGGTGCCAAAGAAGTGGAAAAGATAATCTGTAGGGAATACTAACAAGAAGGAAGAAGAAACAAGGGAATTCATCCAAAGAATCATGGAAAAAATACAAAAGACAAGGAAATGTCAGTTACAAGATCTCCTAGAGAAGAAGAAGCAACAGCAAGATTAATTGCACAGGAATTTTGATTGGGCAAGAAGGTTGTCGTGGCTAGACTAAGGATTAGTTTCAGTGAAATTAATACCTGCTTATGTGGGAGACATTCAGGTGCTACAGGCTGTCTTCCAGCGTTGCAGCAGATATATCTCTGGGAAGGAGACAAGGATATATGAGCAATAATAGAAAATAAATTAAATGGTTTAATAAACAGTAATAATTTTGCAGTGATTACACTGGGTCAATTTTTATTGTCTACTGGAAAGCAGGGAAGATACGTTGTTTAAGTAATGTACATACATATAAAAATTTCTTGACTGAAAGAGTGGTTAAACATTGGAACAGGCTGCCCAGGGAAGTGGTTGAGTCACCATCCCTGGAGGTATTTAAAAGACATGTAGATGAGGCGCTTAGGGACATGGTTTAGTGGGCATGGTGGTGTTGGGTCAATGGTTGGACTTGATGATCTTAGAGGTCTTTTCCAACCTTAATGATTCTATGATTCTGTTGATTCTATACTTTATCAAAATGGAGAAGACATACCTAAGAAAATGAAACAAAGAAGATGGTAAGTGGAGCAGAAAAACTACAGTTGAAATACATTTTCCTTAATTAAACAGCAGATTCATTATAAAGGCAACTTTAGAAATATTTTGAAAACTTTTGAACTAAATTTTGTGTGAGCAATTATATAATTAAATGTATTTTATTATGCACTTCAAAAGTATTATTTCTAATGTAACTGACACTGCTTTTATGTCCAAAATAAAAACTTCTGAACTGTCTTGATTTATATCAGACACGTTAGATCAGTAGCTTGTTATTTGCTACTATGTAGTACTGATAACAGCTATATTGCCCCCATAGTTTGGAACATTTCACCCTTTTCATTTATTATTTAACAAAATACAGTTTTCCAATTTCAAATGAAAATTCTGATGGCAAATTTCTAAGTTCATCCATATTTCATGTGATATTGGTGTGCTAAAAATTTCCTTTTAATAATATCATAATTTGTGGCAAATTCCATTCAGATAAGGG
Organism: Pygoscelis adeliae; assembly: GCF_000699105.1. NCBI lineage: Eukaryota > Metazoa > Chordata > Aves > Sphenisciformes > Spheniscidae > Pygoscelis > Pygoscelis adeliae. The sequence continues at coordinate 5,138,594 of NW_008825308.1, read as the reverse complement.
GTATGCAGTATAAAAGCTCAGATTCACCAGAAGAAAATACTAGTAAAAAATACCGGTGTGTTTTGCTAATGAATACATCAAGAGGATTTTTTTTATTATGCTTACATTTTATACTTTTATATACTTATTTTTACATATATATACATCTAAGTATGCAATATGCTTGCTGTGGAATAAATTTATGATTAATGTTTTTACCTGACTTTTAATACTAATTTGTTCCTAACAGATATACTTAGAACTCTTTGAAGCACTAGTAGCTCCACCAATGGAAATAGTTGGCAAGTATCTGAAATATTTTTTGTTGTTGTTGTTAAAAGATACATTGAATTGCCTTAAAGAATTATTGGTCATCATTTTAAGGTACTGGAGATTCTGACATATGAGAAAAGGCTGAGAGAGTTGGAATTTTTCTGGATGGAGAAGAGAAGGCTTGGGGGAACTTAACAGTGTGTGTAAAATACCTGATGGGGAGAAGTTAAGAAGACAGAGCTGGTCTCTTCTCATTGGTATCCAGTGAAAAGACAGGAGGCAAAGGGCACAATCTAAAATACAAGTAATTCTGTCTAGATGTTAAAAAAAAAAAGCTTTTTCATTGTGAGGGTGGTGAAGCATTGGGGCAGCTTTCCCACAGAGGATATGGATCCTCCATCCTTGGAAATATTCAGAACCTGACTGGACATGGTGCGTGGCACCCTGCTGTAGCTGACCCTGCTTTGAGCTGGAGGGTTGAACTTCATAAACAATTACCTTTTGTAATTGTTTTCACAAAAAAAACCAAAAGACTTGGGTCCCTGCTGAGCCTGTATTGTTAAAAGGAAACATGGGGATTTTTACTAGGTTTATTCTGTTGCTCTATGGAGAAGGTGTAGATTTGTCATCACAGCTTATGCAACACAATTTTGTTCACACTTACTGTGATTAGACTGAACTAGTTTTAATTAATGACTGTTGTGCTGAATAATATAGTATTTCAACTGAACAAAGAATTAAAGTGGAGATGAGTGTAGCTTGTTCGAATAGCAAAATGTTGCTCCCTAGAAGAAAACAGAGCTTCAGTGACTTCAGCCCCCCAAAATGGATGTTTCAAATAAGATTAAGTAGCCTTTATTCATTCTAGAATTTATTTATGTAAACAATTCCCTTGAAATAAATTAAGCTACTAGAGATTTCCAGCCTTTCCTTAGGAATGTTCCCCTCAGGGAAACAATTGCAGAACCACCCTATCACAACGCATCTCTGCAGAACAGATGATTTACCATAGCTAATAACCAAATGGAGAGAAATTGGCATAAATCTGTTTTCTCATTTCACTTTTTTTCTAACTGGTCTGAAAGGTTTGGTAAAAAATGAAAGACAATGAGACACAGAAATAAAGCTTCACTCATGGTTTAACTATTTCACAGAGGAATTAATTACAGATACCAAGTGGTTTATATCACATACCTTTTGATGACTATAAATAAATGTTAAATTTTTAATTTGTCACACTAGGTTCTTTTTCTAAGCTACATGCTTTTTGCGACAGCATACTAGACTTCTTATCCATAGATGCACCAACCCTGGTTACCGAAGCTGTGAAGCTAGCAATAATAATTCCTTATAAGTTTGTATTCATTCTCTGTTTTTACAGTATATTGTACTTCCTGTTGAAAAAGCAAGAATCATCAGAACTTCTTTTTGCCAGCACACCTAAGATATGCAAGGTCTTGCTGTTTCAGGTTGATCAAGCAGGAAATATAGACTACTCCCATGAGTGGGAATTCTGTATTCCTGTTGATACTGCAAGTTGTTTTCCCTCTGCCGCTCTGCTGAAGATTTCAACATCTTTTGCAGTACAGATTCAGTAACTACAGAGTGTGTAGAACTGTTGCAGCTTTTAAATGCTTAGTTTATAACTCTAAAGCTAATATTCACAGTCGTTGAAGAGAAGGCCTAAGGCTAAAGTGAAACATAATAAATTCAAAAGATCTGCTGACTTTAACAGATTACCATAAGAAAAAAATCCTGACCTCCTCATCTGCGTAAATAGGTACATGTAGACAATGCATTTCTGACACACATTCATATAAAGAAATATTTATTTAGGTGAAAAATCTATGAAGTAGTTCCTTGGTCTGTAGGTAGATAGCTACTCCCTTATTTCCTTCTTATTTCTAGTTACTAATTTCATTAAAAGACAGATAAAATTGCCTTAGATTTTTATTTTTAATATTCATCTTAGTTTTTCCACTTAAAACATTACTGTTGTTTCTGTCATATGGGATCACCAGTGACAGAGTAGTTATTCATGAAACCATTTTTGTAATTAAATATACAGTCTTCTGCATTAAAAGATTGCATATTTGTGGTACAACATCTTTACTTTGAGATCTCTGAGTAACAGTCTATAAAAAATCGAGTTTGGGATGATCATCTTAAGAAGATAAATAGAGACCATGCCTAAATTCTTTCTTCTACCATATGCAGTCACTTAAAGAGAGAATTGATGGCATAGTTGGTATAAAACATTAACATTCTGATTTAGTAGACTTTCAAATCAATTTTGCACTGAAATAAATTACTATATGCAGTACTGAGCAAAAAAAAAGAAATCAATGCCACTTATCTTTATTTTAAATATGGACATATTGGGGATGAAATTACTTTTTTTTAAGAAAACAGTTCTGAGGTAGCTCATCTTATAAGCAAAAAAGAATACACTCATAACATGAATGAAGAAAGAACATTACCAAAGTAAAATTTTAGGTTTTGATAAAGTTTTTCTTTCTCCTAAGAATATGGGCTCTTAAAAAAAAAAAAACAAACAAACATCCCAAAAAAACCAAACCCCCCAAAAACTAAAAATCAAACACCCCCCCAAACCCAAACCAACCACCCCAAAAAAAAAAAAAAAAAAAAGGAACCTAAAGAATCAGCTTTGACTACATAAGTATCTTCATTAATACTACTTTGTAGAAATGAGCTGGGGAAATTACCAGACTCTTTTTCTTTGTTTGCTTTTTATGAATAAAAATCAAAAAGGTTACCTGGATGGTAAATAGTACTGAGACAGAAAGGAGAAAACATATGAGGTGCTGAGATTTTAAACTGCTAGATAATCCCACTTTGGAAAAGGAAATTGAATAACTATGAGGCAATTAGGTAAAGATTTTATAACACCTAAACAGTCTGTCCTGGTTTCAGCTGGGATAAAATTAATTTCCTTCCTAGTAGCTGGTACAGTGCTGTGTTTTGGGTTTAGGGTGAGAACAATGTTGATAACACACCGATGTTTTAGTTGTTGCTAAGCAGTGCTTACACTAGTCAAGGACTTTTCAGCTTCC
>NW_008825308.1:5106672-5135132 GCF_000699105.1 Pygoscelis adeliae | reverse complement strand
CTTGCTTTGTGTATTATTATTATTATTATTATTATTATTACATTATTATTAGTTGTTATTATTTTATTTCAATTATTAAACTGTTTTTATCTCAACCCACGAGTTTTTCTAACTTCTTCTCTTCTAATTCTCTCCCCCATCCCACCGGGGGAGGGGCGGGTGAGCAGGCGGCTGTGTGGTGCTCAGTTGCTGACTGAGGTTAAACCACAACAAGCCTTAAGACATCTAGAAAAATATCTTCACTGTATTTCTACCTCTTCCTCTACTTTCTTTTTAATGCCAGTTCTTGTGATATGTGTCCAGTCAACATCCTGCTCACATCAACATTCTCTCTGTATTGTGGGATGAAGGAGTTCAAAATAATTTTGAAGACAAATGTCATTAATGTCATAGAAGAAATGAACATCTATGAGATTGTTTAAACTAAATCTGAAAGAAATTTTTACATGTAGTAATATGGAGTATACTAAAGGTAGCTGAAACTAAGTCATACATAAACCTTTCTCCGCCAGATTAACAGATTTTCTAGACAAAATAAATACAGTAGATTTAACCTTGTTGGCTTTAAGACAAGTATACCAAGGGGACCAAAAACAGGAACTATGAAACTACAGGAAAGGTAATAGACAAGTTTCTCAATCATTTGTCTGTAGATTGATTTAATATGATATTTCTGTTAACAGATTTGGCATTAAAAACAAACATTTCCTGATCATAAAGGGTGGAGAGGATCACTGTTATATGGGATGACCAGGCTATCTTATAAGGAGAACTAGTAGTCTTGGCTATTGAAGACATAAGAATGAAGTGAAATTCCAAAAGATTAGCAAAAAGCTATGAATCAAAAATAAATGCATAAATAAATAATAGAAAGCTCTGTTCCAAAGTAGAAGATCATTTGGCTGAAAATGACACCAAATGAATTAATGATTTGCTTATCATAAAAATACATATTTTTATGGTAATATACTAGTCAATAGTAAAAGTTAGGAATATTGGTTACTGTGTAGCTGTAACTCATTCAGAAAGGAATATGGTTTTGATCACCATTTTTCAGAAAAGATGGATTTGAACAGATGCAAAAGAGCTACTAGTGCATTTAGGACACAGAACAGTGTTAATAGGTTTAGCTGAGGAATCCGATGCCAGAAAGAACTAATAAACTCTCTTTCTACCTATGGAAAGCCTTTGGAAAGTCTCTGGAAAACCTTTTTTAGTTAAGGAAAGGCTTTTTAAATTAAGAGGAAATGCTTCTTAGGAAAAAAGGATATATTCTGGCCATTAATAAATTTGAGCTGAAAATGATACATCTCAAAACAGAAGAATTCTATGCTAGAGAATTTTCGGTAAAGGTACTTGTGTTTTAAAATAAACATCAGCAAATTTATGAAAATTATTTTGTGATGTGGACATAATTAAAACATTCCTCATCTTATTTTCTTCACATCTAAGTTCTTACGCAGATTTTCTAGCTCCTTTCCCTTTCCTCTTTCCACTGACACTGTTGAGATGTACGAAAGGGAACATGCAGTTAGCATGAAAAAATTTCCAAGGCAGGGAATTAGTTATCTTGGAATGGCAAAACTAAAGCAAGCTAAAGTTGAAGAGAAAAAAACCCAAACATTTTAATCACTAATTACTACACAGAGTCATAATAATTGAATAAAAATTTATATCTGATCTTTCCATTAGTATGTTGTGTTTTATCCATAAGTTTACCACTTGGTCTTTATTATTTGGCTCATTCAAACTAAATGCTACTTACTGTGAGGAGACAGGCTTGTGTCTTGTAGATGCTACATATCCACTGTGTCTCCATGCAACAAACAAATCCTCATAAAGTATTTTAAGATATGAAAATAGACATAAAACTCTCTAACTTGCTACCAAGTTGAGTGCACGAAAATATAGGGAATGAAAGAACACAAGGACAAGGTATTTAATATTTTCATATTTAAAGGATGCTTTTAAAGAACAAAGAACTTTTTAAACTAATTTTTTCCACAACTAATTCAGCCAATTTGAAACAAGTACCCTTAGCATGAATCTGCCTCTTTCCTCCACTTAGTTCTTTTCCAAAACAGCCTCCCATTGTCTGTGACTGCTGCCCATTAATCCTACATTCTATAAAACTTAATTGCACACAGCAGTGCACCACTTACTCATCGTCTCCAAAAAACTGTTTAACTATTTAGGCACTGGTACATAATATTTTTACCAAGTCCTTCACACAATGGGAGGGAAATACAAATAGGGATGGGAAGAAAGTTCTTAAAGGGAGAAAGGAGGCAATAGCTATCACTGGAAAAGACAAAGATAAAATCTCACAATCAATTTGGTATGTTTTTATGTGTATATTTACATTTGCATATTATTATTTTTGTGAGCGTAATATTCTAAAATGCTTTGACTTAAATCTTGACTTGGTTCTACTGAGCATCATGCACATAACTGATGTCAGAACACATACTGACATTTGAGACAACTGAAGTTATTTGCCTACAGTGACCGCTATGAAAATTGTCACATTTCATGCATGCCTAGTAAAGAAAAGTACATAGGCCTCTCAGCTCTCATGGCCCTTCACTAAACTGTTTCCTCTTTGAATACTATACAAAGAATTGTGATTATTATAGTCCATAGACAAGAAAGCATGCACAATATTGTCACTAAATGATCACACAGTTTTTATTTCATATTGTATCTTTCTTGCACTAAAATTCACACTTACCATATCCTTCTTCTGTGTGTGAAGAATGCTACTTTCATAAGTACAAAATACATACACTGTCATTGCCATAGCGCTTATCCTAATGAATGAAACATGCTCTGCAAAAGTTGTGTCTTTGACATGTGAAAACAATTTTTCCAAGACATCTCCAAAAATACACTATGTATAGAGACATTTTGCAGAGAAGTTATGCAGCCCATAGAAGCTATATGTTACTGAGCACAAAAAAAAAAAAAAAAAAAAAAAAGAAAAGAAAAGAAAATACTGCTAAGGCAAAGAAAAGCATTCACATATTTTCTAAGCTACTTCCATTTGCCTGGAGGAATCTTTTTAATACAACATTGTGGAATACAAACTAAGTTCTTTAATCCCATACTGTGTCATGTACATAGTTAACATTCATATTTTTTTCTATGCAGTCCTTTTTAAGCATGTGGAAGCAAGAACTTTCTCCCCATTCTGGAAATAGACATAAAGCACCAAACACAATAGGGTTCCAACTCATTTAAGTTCTGTGGAGACTATTGCAATTCTATCTACAATCACTATTGATAACCCCTAAATAGCATTTCCAGTTCATCTGACAGCTCTCTAATAGATTAGGACTGCATCTTATACAAGAACTATGTGTACTCTTCAGCATGAAGGCCCCACAGGTTATGTATACCAAACAATGTCCTAAATACCCTACTGCTCACTTGTGCTTGTGTCAATAAACAGACACTTAATGAAGCAAACCTGAAAGTCACAAAGCTGTCCCAAATGACTTCTTCCACCTCCTTCAATATTATACATATCACAGAGGAAAGCAAAAACTAAGATATATATAGAATTTATGCAGAGACATATCAAACCTGCAGGGTGCTGATATTGCTTTCTTAAATCCTGTCTGCTCCTTTCACAGTAGGATAAAACCTAAGAATACATAAAAAGACTATTGTACATCAGCAGTCCACAGGCAGCACACCTAGGCTGAGCCTAACTGGCCACTGGATGCTGCTGTTGCCTCAGAGAAAAGTAGCAGTAAACTCATTAAACTGGCTGCTGATTGTATAGTTCATGAAGACAAAAAAGTTCAGAACTAATACTTTTGGGACTTTTGCTTGTTTTCCATTACCTCAATTTTGTAGTGACAGATGCCACAGACTAGGTTTTGAAATAGTGTTGTTTGTGTTAAAGGAAGATCTTTTATCAGACATCATTTTTTCCAACTACTAACACCATGCCACCTTTGACTTTCTACTGGTTTTGATACCTTTTATTGAGGGAGAAATTTATTCCTTAAGGTACACACACACACAAAAAAAAAAAGAAAAAAAAAAACATAGGAGGATAGTTCTGCCTAGAAAAAAAACCAAATAAATTGGCAAATTGTTTTTTTTTTCCCCATGAACACTGGGGAACTGGACTGCTACTCCATACCTTTCCTTCTTTTCTAAAAGTGGCTAACCTTTTTCAGTTAATAGTCAAACGGGTTAAACACCTACAAATGCAATCCTCCCAACAGCTCTTCTCTCCAAGTCTGGCCCCACCACCAAATCAAATTTGGTCAGTACAAGGCCATTGCCCTTACTTGGACTGTTGCTTTTTAACATAGGCAACAAACATGTTCTCTCCTACTTACACTAAAATTAACTGAAAAACAGTCAAGTCAAGCAGAGCCTTTGCCAAACTTGTCACAAGAAACAAAAAAGACAATTTTTGCAGAGAAAGAAAACATTGACCAAACTGAAATTGGTAGCAGTGGAAATATAGGAATGGTAAATTTCCTGTAAAATTCTCCCTTCCCCCTCTTAACTACAACAAGGATAACAATCTGGTTCAGTTCATTAGTAAATGTAACAATTTCTTAACCCCATATCTCATGATTGATGGAGCTTTAATTGGTATTTTAAGTAGCATTCAATCTAGAACAGACTGTGATTGATGAGAAGTCAATTAATCAAATCTTAGTCAGAGACAAAGCACAAATGAAAGGAAATGGACAGTTAAGATATGAATTTCCAATGAAGATAAGAACCTTATTAAATTTCATGGGAACCGGCAAATTCTAAGAAAAGAAATTCCCACACAGAAGTTTCTGTGTTTGGGGTGGCTTGTTTGTTACATAGTCCATTGCATTGTGCAAGCATAGCACTAAAGAAGATGGAACTATAGACCTGAATTCTGTCTTTTCTGTGTTCTGGTTTGGGCAATACACATTTCTTGAGAGGAGTGGAAAGGCAATAGATGGCTTAGGGGATTAGAGAGATGTCTCTCTCTCTCTTTCTCTGTCTCCTTCTCTCTCTCTGTCTTTCTCAGTAATAGAACCTGAAGTACCAGGGAGTGAGTTACACTTCTGTCTCAGAACAAGAAAACCCTATTAAAGAGTATAAGAAAGCAATATGTCTCTCAAAATATGTCTACTTATTAGAAAAGGCTACTCCTAAAGAAATTTCTTTAAAAGATAAAGAAGAGAGATAAAGGTAAAAGCTGAGGAAAGTCAGGTAGTAAAGAGTTCCTGGCATCTGACCTCACTTTGTCATTACTAATACATACTTCTCAGTTTTATTTGAACAACTAAAAAATAATAATACAAAAAAGAAAACAAAAAAAATCCAGCTATTGAGTGACATAACCCTGAAAGAAAAATCACATATTTTTTGTGAATGTTATCCATGTACAAAGTTGAATTTGGGAAGACACTATTACCACTTTTGTTCTAAATATATAATGACTGTTTCTCAGGTAAAGAAGCAGTATACACAGAAATCTGAATACTGGACACAGGCTATCCATGCCAAGCTTAGACTACGTGGATTACGCATTTCTTTTCAAACTTTATCAGCCAGGAAGCTGTGAAAATGAACAATATGATTACCAGGACCTGGAAATAAAAACTATTTTATAGCTGTCAGTTAGGTTTGATCTATTATCACTTTTGATTCAAGCACACTTCCCATGTTTTTAACCCTGGTCTTCCTTAAAAAGAACATGTAAAAGTTTTAACACTTCATTGCCATACTGCAGATTCATTTATAATGAGAATCCTGTAATTGGATTCATGAATTCTGTTGCATTATCATCACTGATGGGAAAAACTGGATTATCTTTTAGCTTTTTTTCCTGAGGTAAAAGACAATGTAATTCTTGTTTAATAAATGTTTTCATCTGGACCAAAATTTACTCCCTGGGCTTTTGCAGCAACATAAGAGAAAAAAATATTACTTGGCTTTCCATGTACGTGGCTGTCTTTTCCTTTAACATGTCTGAGAACCTTTCGAAATATAAATAGCATGTAGACTTTAATACCGAATTCTTAACACGTTAACTCTCTCTTGTGTTATTTGGTTTGAATTAAGATTTTTTACTTAGATTATGCCATTATTCAGAAAAAATGTATGTAAGGAAGATGGGAAATTTTGAGAAAGTTTTAAAATGAATTTAAGATTATTTTTTAACCTGTCTGCTTAATTAAAGAAGTAATAAGCACAGAACTCATAAAGTTACAGAGAGAAGTTTGGACATTTCCATGGATAGCATTAATATCAAAGAGTTCAAGAGCTCTGAAAGATTAAGGAAGAAAATAATTTAAGGCAGCTTTAAGGAAATTATGTGAAAAGTTCCAGACATAATCTGAAACAGCAATTACAGATAGCAATTGTTCTATTGTTTGACAGTGGAATAAGCTTCTTATTTTCTTATTCATTCATGCTGAATCATTATTAATATGTTTATTTCCCAAGGATTTAGAGACCAATCTTCATTCCCAGGGAGAAAAGGTTGAAATGGGAGATAATATAATAATAAGCAAAGCACATCTCTGACAGAAAAAGGAACCTAAACTTAGGTGAAATCTGAGAATAATACCATTTTAAAAATGCCCTTAGTGGTCATTTCCCAATTTTAGAATAATAAGGATGTTACTCCCTGCAATTGTTAAAGTAGGGAGACAGTTAAAGAGGGGGTAACATCTACTTTTAAAATCTTTTTTCACTGATGGTTAGTGGAAGGAAATAACACCTGATTTAGAGTTACTTGGTTGATAAAATTCTTGTAATAACTATACTTGGCTTTTGAAACACTCCCAAATTATTTTTCATAACAATGCTTAAATAAAGACTTTAACAGACCAAAGAATAGACTTTTAACAGCTTCAGGTTCCTTGTCAGAGCTCAGTAATAACACGTTTCTGCAAGAAGGCTTTAGATTACAATTGCTTATTCTTAGCTTTCACCACATACAATACATATCCTTCTAATATTATTGCTAAAACTAAGTTAACATTAAATTCTTTTGAAGATAAGACAGATGTAGTTTTTACTTGGGAGATGGTAGAAGTGAATTCAGGATTTCTTTTTCATGTATGCTTAGGAAAATAAAAACTACAGGTGTATTGGTTAAAAGATGGCTTTTATGATGTCATATACACCTGGATAATTTTCCAGGGGATCAGAGGTAAATCACAACTACAACTCATAGTCATAAGAGGAAGATACAGTTCAGATGTTTGGACTTTTTTTTTTCTCAGATGAGGAAAGATAAAATATTCTTGATATCAAAGCTCATGTTTTTTTTCTGCTGCTGAAAACAAAAATACTTTCATTAAAGTTGAAATTCTCTTACTGAAAATGAAAAAAAAAAATCACTCAGGAAATCACTTGCTAAGATTGCTGACCTATTTTTATGCAGTAAAGCAAAACAAGTTTTAATGTGTTCATAGGGCATAGTTGATAAAATTAATTGTTTATTCATTGGACTCTTGCAAGATGTCAAATTTTTGCTCTGGTTTTATTTTTTAAATATTCATTCATTTTCATTAGTTCTCAAGCTAATACATTTTTCATTTCTGAATACTTAATGATTGCAAACTCGCATAGAGGAAATTTTTTTCCTTTCCTTTCCCTTTCCTTTCCCTTTCCTTTCCCTTTCCTTTCCCTTTCCTTTCCCTTTCCTTTCCCTTTCCTTTCCCTTTCCTTTCCCTTTCCTTTCCCTTTCCTTTCCCTTTCCTTTCCCTTTCCTTTCCCTTTCCTTTCCCTTTCCTTTCCTTTCCCAGGACAGTCTTCTAATTAAACCCCTTTTCCAATTATTTTCCTGGGTGATGAGGCTTTATATTCTATGCACATATGTGTGACAGTCTCAGTGCCAGCAACTGGAGGAGAGGCCGTGGGTCACAAGGGCCCGTAGGTCTGGGTACCAGCAACTGCATAGACCAGGCTGTGTATAAATTTCCCCTGGGAACATGAGTCCTGTGTGTATGCATGTATGTAGGAGCAATTCACTAGCAAAATTCAAGTCAGAGCAGTCAGAAAGTAACTGGCGAGTAGGATAGGTCTAGGACCTAGCTTCAAGAGAGTGCTGGAAAGACCAGGGTTGTGAGAGTGTCCTGGTTTCAACTGGGATAGAGTTAATTTTCTACCTAGTAGCTGGTACAATGCTGTGGTTTGGAATTAGCATGAGAATAAAGTTGATATAACACACTGATGTTTTAGTTGTTGCTAAGCAGTGCTCAAGGACTTTCCAGCTTCCCATGCTCTACCGACTGAGAAGGCTGGAGGTGCACAAGAAGCTGGGAGGGAGCACAGCCAGGACAGCTGACCCAAACTGGCCAAAGGGATACTCCATACCATGTGACGTCATGCTCAGTATATAAACTGGGGGAAAGCTGGCCGGGGGTCTGCTGCTTGGGGACTAGCTGGGCATCGGTCGGTTGGTGGTGAGCAATTGTTTTTCATTTTCATCCCTTGTTTTTCTTGGGTTTTATTTCTCTCTCTTTTTGTTATTTTCCTTTTCATTACGCTGTTTTTATCTCAACCCATGAGTTTTCTCACTTCTACTCTTCTGATTCTCTCCCCCATCCCACTGCAGGGGCGGGGAGTGAGTGAACAGCTGTGTGGTGCTTACCTGCTGGCTGGGGTTAAACCACAACAGAAAGTCAGCTACAGGGAAGATGACAGGTCTGGGCCAGCAACAGGAGAGATGTGGGGGACGGAGGTGGTGGTGTTCATGGTGGGGGGGGGGAGGTGCACAGTGGGTATAGTTTTGAGTATGAGAACTTGGGGAACTCATTTGTCCTGATGTCAGCAACTAGGTAGACCATTGCCATTTCATGCAATTATATTCTTCTACCATGATAACCAACCTGTACATTTTTTAAGATACTGTTTTTTCTCTACAGATCCTGGCCATTAGAATAGCCAGAAACACTATAAATTCCTCCTATCACTAGTTTTTTTTTTTTCAGTAGATGATAACATATAGTGAATGGAAAAATGTTTTATTTTAAAGCCAGGTGCTCTTCTCCAGTATGCTTGCATTTCCTCTTCATGTGAACATCCTCATCAGCCTTGCCAGGATAATGTTCCAAAGTACAAGGCAATAGAAGTGCCTGGATCAGGGCACAGTCTTTTCTTCCCATTCATGTCAGTCTTCCCTTTGGGATAATGTTCACAGAGGAGTTACAGATTCAAGCTGAGAAGGAAAACCAGAAAGAAACTAGTGATTTGGGTGGTTAGATAACAGAGGATGTCCTTCAGTGCTGCTTCTTCCTCTGTGGGTAAGAAATTCATACCCCAGTTTCTCTTTCTGGGAAAGCACCCTAACAGGAATTACTCATTTTGATAGTAAAACAGAGAACAATACTAGCTAGGTAAGTACCATCACACAGTACAGTTGAAGAGAGAACTCCTACAATTAACTTTGACTGAACTCAGTTGTCTTAGTATGGATGTCTGGTTTTATATGAGACACTAATACATTTTCATGGAGCAATTGCATATAGCACAGGTCACACAAGAGAGCTGGACTGATAGTTGGAGGCCAGGCAAATGGCACTAGACATGTATGTTCAGTCAAATAAAAGAAGCCCTTAGTAGATAATAAATAGAATCCCTCTCTGTTTATTATCTTGATTAAATCTCAGTTAACTATAACAGGAGTTTAGAGGCCTAATTTGCACGTAGATACCTTAATCTAGGAATCTTGATATCAGATTGAATCCTACATGCATAAGGTCTAACATAAACATTTATATGTGTGGTAGTTGTCTAGACATAATCAGTGAAGAGAAACAGGCACTCCTAGTTACCGATTCCTATCCTCCTCAAGCAGACATCTAAAATAGATCAGAAGAATTATCCCTCTAAAATGTACATTACTTTCTGGTGGGTATCAAAATAAAATAGGGGTCAGGATGTTTCTTAAGCTTTGGGAATCCATTGCTAGTATAGATGCTTGGGGCACCTGAAATGCCTTCCTTCATGGGGGTGGCAGATATGGCCCTGAAAGATGAGATCAGCTGAAGTCATGATGGAAGCCAAGGGAAATATTGTGGAGAGTTAAAAATGACATTAAATATTTATGTTAAAGCAATTGAATCCTACCCAGAGAGGCTAGCTCAGATATAGATATCTGATTTTAAGTGAGCTGAGTCCCATTTCTTCTGTCCTGAATAATCAAGTTGTGTGTTGGGTTTTTCTTTTTTTTTAATTTTCCCTTGTTAAAGAACTATTCAATTTAGATATTGGCTCAATTAAGTATTTATTCTGGTCAAATAGACAACTGCTCTGGGGGAATTACTTCTGAGTTTTTTTCTTAGCTCATTATTTCAATCCTTATGGATAAAAATTTAAAAAAATGTATAGAGAACTAAAAAGTTTTTTAAAAATATATTTTGTTTTCTCAATAATATCTTGAGGACACATCACAATTTCTGGAAGATTTCTATCCTGGAAGAAGAAAGGATTCTTTGTAGTTTTCATTTTTTTTTTTCCTTTTTACAAATATCAGTATTGGTATCAATGTGAAGTATCCAAACTTCAGTACAGTAGAAGCAGAAGCAAAAAAATACCATTCATCCAAAGCTCTTGTCTGAGATAAGTGACATGGTCTGAATTAAAAAAAAAAAAAAAAAAAAAAAAAAAAAAGAAAAAACAAAAAAACAAAACTGTATAAACTTATATTCTTTGAAATAGTCAAGTTCTAATATAATGATGTAAAGATTACCTGCATTAGCTTGCCACAAGAGGTCAATGTATCCATGATTAAAGTATAAAATGTACATGCTTTCTGTAGAATCTTAAAACAATTATAGCTATGTTTATAGGTAGTTCAACAAAAGCTCTACCAAAGGTATGACTAAAATAATAATGTGAAAATGAACCTTCATCAAAGCAACGTGTGGGCCTAATGGCTTAGTGCAAAACTGAGTGAGAAAACCTGTGTTAATCTTGACATCAGTTTGGAAAGATATATAGCGTGAATTCCTCAAACTATCACTGAGCTATAGTTATAGCATCTTCATTGAACTATAGCATCTTCACTAAAGACTTGTCCTGGAAACATCAGCACCTTACTTGGAAGGAAAGATATACCATGATATCCCTATGAACTGATTTGGCTGACAGCCTGTGCCAACACCTGGATATAAACTCACGCAGTCATAGAGACTGGGGGAATATTGTCACACAGCTGTCCAACACTTATAGAAGCAGAGGTCTTGAGGAGTCAGTGCCAAGTCCTGCCCAGATCCTGACATGGACACTGGGAGGGAGTGGATGTTGTTTTTCTTTACGCTGGGCTGTGCTGACTTACTGGTGTGGTTACTGGGGCAGGTCTCAACTAACTGGAATGTGTTATGCGTGTGTGAATATGTGTGTGTGTGTGTGTGTGCATGTGTGTGTATGACAGTGCATGTGCAAAGCTTTTCTGTCACAGAACATCTCCCACTTGTCCCACTTCATAAATCAAGCTTAACAGTGTCATGTTGTTTGATATTCCTTCCCCCACAGTGACAAAGAGTAAACAAGACTGTTTCTGAAAATGTCTTAATGTTATCTTGTACAAAGAAGAGTATGCCATCTGCAATTTCTGCAAAACTAAAATTACAAAAGAAAAAATTAAATGTATTTCTTAGAGATAACGATATTACTTTGTGCTAACTCCATAAGCAAAATGAGAGAAAATTAAAGAAATTAAAGTACCTTTTGTTTTTTTCCCCTTCTCTGAGAAAGAAAAGGATACTTAAAAATATTAAATATCAGACATGCAGAGTCCCATATAAGAAAAGGCAAATATGAAACCTAAGAGAAGAAAGATTACCTCATAGACACAAAGATGCTCTTACTTGATTATCGTATAGGCAAATTACTCTGTGAACAGTGGGACTGGTAAAACCTGAATAACGGCAGTGATAAAACCTGATTTCTTATGGAACCTTTGCCACATACTTCTTATTTCTTTCTTCCATATTGAGTGTCCCTTCCCTTTTGTTATGAAATATTTCTTTTTTCTTCATATATCTTTTATCTATTCCTATGACCAAACAGCACCACATGCTGCGGCTTGTTCATTTTTTGCAGAAAAATATTAGCTTTTTTTCAGTGACATTCTTTTGTAACTGTTTCATATTGGCCACTGATTTTATGAAACCTTTTGTCTTTGCAAATTCTACTACTTTAGCTGTAACTGACCAAGGGATTGAAGAGTTATTTAGGAGGCATAATAGGCAAACAGAGTGATTACATCTGATTTGTAATTCATTCCTGAAATTAAACAGATTATGGGGTCTTGCACATAGCAATCCATTTGTTCGTCATAAGAAGTTCATCCTATCATTCCTTCAGACTGTTATCCCATGTTGCCAATGAGGGCCAGCAGACTTTAAGACGTGATTTTCATCTGTAGTGTTTCAAAATATTATCTTGCTTTTCTTATTCATGATTGGCTTGCTTTTCTCTTTGCTTTCTTTGCACATAAACTCAATAATATATTTTGTTGGCCTACTCATTTCCTCAGATTTCTGAATCCCAGGTCATGTATGCAAATTAACACAGCTGCACAATGAAGAAGATATATTATAAGGATTATTAGTATTTACATTTCAAGGGGTAAACTGTTCTCTTATTGAAGTCTGAAAGAAATTTTGTCATACTATGCACATGAATATTTCACATTTGCTCAAGTTTTCCTTATATAACAGGCTTCAAGAATAGCTCTTACATAGAGTGATAGAGTATTAAAATGACTAGTTATTAAAGTTTTGTAATATCTTTTCTAACTTTGTTTATGTTAATGTATTTTTGCAAATTTAATATACCTTGCATTTACATATGTGATATTCCACTCATATCGCATATGCCAAATATGTAATGAACTATAAAGAGGTATCCTGGGCTGTAGAAATCAACATTATTCATATCAATATCTGTATCTTGGGCAAATTAGTCAAAACCAATCTGGGGAAATATGGAATGGTACTTAGTGCATAACAACCAGAAAATAATCATTAGATCTTTGACATTTAGAGTGAAAGCAGACAGACTCTTGACTTCCAAGGTCCAAAGAAAAGGGGAAGTCATACGACATCACTTTGTCTCATAAACCATGATAGCACAAGGATTTTTACATTGAAGAATTTTTAACAGAAGTCTATCATCTCTAATGGTTATCTTTTTACTAATTTTATTCTTAAACTGCTTAAGTAGTAAAGTATTATAGATTAAAGGTGCAGTCTTAAATATGAACAGTTTGTGAAGGATTCAAACCACTAAAATGTCCTCAGAAGTAGAGTACTGTACTTTTCAATGTCTGTAATTAAACATTCACATGTACAAAGTTGCAGTAGGTCAAAATTGGGGGGGGGTAGTTTCATAATTACTCTTCTTCTACATATACATACACTAATTAATCAAGGATGCCTCTAGGAAGGTACCTTACTACTTTTCTGATAATCTGGATTGCTCAGTGAATCCTACTTCAGCTTCTTTGGAAGTCCATATAACTGCTAATGATAACCACAGGCAGTGAAACAACCTTCATCTGGAAGCATTAATCTCTCATGCTTTGCAGCACATTTGACCTACTGTCTTTACTAATGTTTCAAGGGTGGTACCATCGTTAACTAGATCTGTAATAATTTTTAACCATAATGGTGCTGAGAATCAATAGAAAAATCTGATATCAGAGTTGTATGTGGTTTTGAGACTATAACATAATTGCAACATTGGTGAACACACAGATGCAGAGGTTTTTGAGGGCTGGAATCATCCCATCCAATTCTATTTTTCTGGAATTTAGCCATGGCATTTCAGTTAGTCACAGTTAGTTAACAGAGTCAGGGGAATGAAAGAAGCTGGGAGAATAGCTTACCTTGTGGTGTGACTGTTGCCACTGATTATAAAAAGAGCCTATATGATTAGTTTATGTGAGATATTCAACCTCTATATAGCTGAAGTTAAGAGAGATGAATTCCATCTTCACTGTTAACAAGACATAAGGTGAGCTAAATTGCTGTGAAATAGGCCACTTGTCTTCTTACATCAGCATGGCAAGAAAGAATCTTAGTCACATTTTGTGCAATGTGCTTAAACAAGAGAGCTTTTTTCTCACTTTTTCCACCACTCCTCCTAACAAGCTTACTACATTCTTAGTATGTAAGAAATTATTCCCTTTTTTAATAATTTCAAAAGATATACAATACTGCCGATGTAATTTTACATACTTATTGTTTTCCTGATGAACAGAAGGTTCACTGTCTTCTCATCATTACTGAAAAATACCGACATTTAACCTTAATATTAATTATTTTGTTTCTTACAAAGAACATAGTAGTAGATGAGAATTATTAAATTTAAAAGTGCAGCTTTCTGCTTAAGAAATCAGCTATGTATTGAATAAATTTGCAATTATCATTATTGCTTTTACTTTTGGAAAGATAATGGAATACATTCCAACCACATTTGCAATCAGTTTTAATCAAAGGTTCTGTATAGGTTGACACTTATTTTGAAGATTATGGAAATTCAAATTGATTGGAATTTATATTGGCTATATCTTAACCCACTGCAGATAGGCTAGTTACAGCATACTAGATTTTAAAAAAAAAAGTTCTAAAAGGAGGCATATTATCTCATACAGTCTGTAACAGACTGTATATTTTGTTTGTTGTTATGTTAAAGAGAAGTCATATGGACTGGATGAGAGGCACAGTGTGTGCTGGAAGCCTATAGTTTGTGGAGAGGGAAAGACAGAAAAAAGGCTGTGGAGAAGACCAGGGTGCCAGTGTGTCGTGGTCCAGTATACTCTGACCAGATTCTTTCAGATGTTCCACATGTGGAGTGTCTAATACATAATACAAAATTTACTTGTTTGAAACTCTTTGAAGTTACATGAGATTTTGATTTGGCAGAGAAATGTAGCAATGCTACAAGCTATACTTAGGAGAGTGCAGCCATGGCCATGTATAGTTGAATCACAATACAAACTTGATACTCACTGCCTATCTATATAATATGGACATTGTCACAGCACTGGGTATCGCCATTTGCCAGGAAGGAAGTCATGGGTTCAAACCAGCTTGAGACCATTGCTCTCCTCAAAGTTCCTTTTGTTGGTTGTTCAGTTTTCGTACTCTATGTTGGGATTACTCACATATATACTGCCCCCTCACATGTTGGTTGAGCTGACTCAGGAAGACATTTTCACTTTTTTGATTAACTCAGAGAAAAGCAGTTACACAGTTGCTTGATTTGCTCAGCTAATATAATTGGTTGATTTGCTCAACTGATCTAGCCAACTGATCTACTCAATTGCTATAGCTGTTTAGGTAGACCAAAGGCCACCCTCCAGTCCCCTTTGTGTTGAGATAAATTCAGCTTTCTCTGCAGCAGCTGTGGTCAGGTGCTCACTACATCCTTTCCTGAGCTTCATATATGCATATTGTCCTTGCCCATCTCCTCAGGGCCCTCTTCCACTACTCATTGATTGGTCCCACAACATCAAGCAGCCAGGACTGAGAGCACTCCCAAATAAACCTCAGGGACCACATGGGACCACACAGAGTTTACTGAAAAGCAGAAAACTGCTGAACTGCCTGGCAGCAACAACCTGTTTGTAAGGACAGTGGGAGATTTTTTTATAAATACATCTTAGTTCCACACAGTTTTATCCATATTCTTTGAATTTTGATTATTTAAAAAGTGAAATAGATTTGTTTATATTCTAATAGACACCTCCCATCTGCACACCACCACCAGGTTTAAAAGCCTTTAGTCTTTGAGGAGATGAACATAAAGAAACTATTTAGTCTAATCCTATGAAAATTCTGATTTATTATGATCTCTAGAGAAATCTGTGCTTGACAGGAATATAGGATGTACTGTACTTTCAGTGTTTAGTAAGGTTTGGTTAACTATGTGAAATTAATTGGAATTTGGATCAGTTTCTTCCCATCCATCTAAAACTGCAAATTTTCATTCAAAATGTAGATATATCCTTTCCCCACCAGCCCATTTGAATGCATATATATAGTCATATACATATATATATTCATATACATAAGATAGCATGTATAATTAATAACTATTTTCACTTTCATAAATAGTGGAGTTGATGAATAATCAATTTAAAATAGTTAAAACACGACATAACATCCTATTTTCATAACATAGAGCAAAATTAAATGGCATAGTACTTATACATGATATAACCTGGTAATGTCTTGGCTTTCCTTATAAAGTTACTATGAAGCTTTTTATTTGCTTTTGCAGTTCAAGTATTAGAATTGAAATATGATCTGAAAATACTTTCTTTAGTCTAGCATTTGATTTCTTTATTCAATAGCTTCAGGGACAATCCAAGAACATTTTATTGATAAACACTTTATGAACATCTGGCCCATTAGTTCCTTCTCTTTTTGTTATAGATAAGTCAGGAAAAAAATCCTTACCTGAGTAAAAGCAAATGAAAATCACCAATAACCTGGTTATATGTAATCCTAATTATATTGGGATATGAAGCTGCTAGTAATACAGGCTCAAAATTTTTCATAATATCAGCATTTTTTTCTATCTGACATCTTTTTGCTGTTCCCTCTACTGTCTGTTTCCAAACACAGCTGGTTAAACTGCCTCATTATTAAACTAGAATTTCTAAAAAGGAATATAGGAAGTTACAGTTAAGATTCTAGTAAATTTGTATTGATGGGATAAATTTACATTGATAAAACTACTTAACTTTTATAAAGAAAGACTAAAATGTAAAATCAAATGAAATAAAATGTTAATTCCGGACTGTACAGAAAAAAAACCACCCCAAACTATTATACCCCTTTGCTTGTGATGATGAACCAAATGCCATAGAAAACTTTTGTTTAGCTGACAGAACTTTTTCACCACAAATTTTAAAGAAAAGTTTTGAACCAATTCTAATTCTAAGATATCATACAAAATTCTAGTGAATTTTTAACAAGATTTTTAACCTAAACCAAGGGAACTATTTATAGCTGTGATTCCCTTCCCCCTAACAAAACTGTGGTTCACATAATCATACAGGCATACCTAAGTTATTTGGATTTATTCATTTGTCATGTGAAGGAGTTTTCTTAGGTCTCACTTGTAATAATAAAAGCTAGCTATCAATACCACAGTATGATTGTGCTATCTTTATTATCTCAGTGAGTGGCTACAATGTTTTCTCACATCTATTATTATGGAGTATTTTTATCACTGAAACTTTAAAACTAAAGATATTTGTAAATGTATTCATGAAGTTTCCCTCTTATTTAGATTTTTAGTCAATGTAATTTGAGATATAACAGATTTTCTGCCCATAAATGCTAGTAATTCAGCTTTTGGGCATAAGAAGCAAGATCAAAACAAAACATCTGGGTATCTGGAAAGCCATTAGGCAAAGTTTAGGTTTCTGAATGTAAGAGAAGTGGCATATGAAACCTTAGTACCTACAGATGTTTATATTTCTTATCTACCTTTTCTTTGCTCTTTTTTTTATTCAGGTTTTTTGTTTGTTTGCTTTTTTAATGTCAGAAAAGTATATTAGCTTCCTGAAGTTCATTAGTCTCTTTTGTATACCACCACTTGTAGACCACCATTTTAGGTGCTAAGGTGGCCATTTCATATCTACACCCATTTGGATTTAATAAATGAGGAAGACCCACATATAAGTCTGTTGTGGTTTATCACTGATGAAGCTAAAGACAGAAATTCCATACAAGCCTTATTTCTCTGGGTGAGTCCTTTGAAGTGAAAAGCTACCAACATTTTGTACCTTTAATCATATTTTTAATATCTCATATTTGTAGCAAGTTTCTTCTACATCCAGCTGCGGGGCATGTGGGAATAGGTCATTGTAATTGTCAAATGACATAGAAAAGGACCATTTATTACTGTTGGTTTGGGGCTTTTTTTTGAGGAGGAGAACTTTTGAGAGTATTCAGCAAGCTGATGGCATCAGTTGTATTTCCACACTTAACAGAGAAGATCATAAATATGTTACATCACTGCTCACAAAGGTAAATCAACCCATTAATCAAAGTGAAGTTTTTAACAAGCAGCCACTGCATGCCAAACTGGTAATCTCTAAACAAACACACACACACATTTTCAGAACATCTTTGAAGAGTTTTGATTTATTATGTTGAAAACCAAGTAAAAATATTTTGATTTCCTTGGTTAACATTCCATCGCACAGTAAATTTCTCTACCACTGACAATATTTCCTGTTTTTGCTGAAATCAAACATCCTCCAAACACTTTCTGTTTTGTTTAGTACAAAAAGCTATTAAATCAAGCCCTGAGATTTCTGGAGCTTATACTGCACAGAACTACATAGTTACAAAGACCACCAAAACAAGCCACTTTTTAAAATCTGCAGTCTTAATGAGGACCCTGGTGGAACCAGTGATCTTTCAGGGTTTTAGAACATCTATGATGACTCAAATTAGAGTGCTATAGGTGCATTTTAAGTTGACTAAAAAAAAAAATAATTGAAAAACAAGTTTTTCCTGACTGTCATCTGCAAAACTGTTGATAAGAAACAACGAGAATACTGATTTTACAAAGTCAATTTACGAAGCTGAGTGACTTCCTTTATCTCCTAGATGCTGAGGTTGTCAGGAGCACAAAGGTACTAGTATATGAACTCTGTTGAAGTTAAGTCTATAAACAATTCCAGCAAAACTTGCCAAACTGTCAGGCTGCTTCTACATTTTTTGTACTTTTTTTCAGGCAAGACATAAACAAAAGCCCTGCTGATATTAAATGACAAAAAATGCTCTAGCTAATAGCAACTTTACGGAGCTCCTCAAAAGCCAAAAAGGGAAAAGATGACTGTTATTAGAAAACTTTTCATGGATACTCAAAATATAAAATTCATAAAGAGTGGACATAAGTTATAGTGGCCCTTAGGCCTAAGGAAGACAGTGAACTGGCCAGTATACTTGCTTAGAGATTTTTGCAAGAATTTAGAACAGCATCTTTTAAGAATGTTTTAAAGCAAGTATTCCAATTGGGAAAAAAAATTAGATACCTTTTTATATCTTCTCACAGCTCCTGTAAACAGGTTCTAGTATTGACTATGTATGTAGAAGCTAACAAGCAGAAGTCAGTGAGGAATTTTATTTACTGAAGTTTTATCGAAGCATAAACTGTCTGCTGGAAAAGCGTTTTGCTTGACATCTCAAACAATGTGAATTTTCCCTTGCTTTGACAGTATAATTCTCAGTAATAGTGAAGCTGGAGTAGGTATCTTGGCAACAAAACCAACTCTTTGACAAACTCAGTGATGGTTTCCCTGAAGGTTTTGTTCGTGTGACAGTACTTTTCAGTAAAGTATCAGTATCTTGTTCATTGTCTGTGATACATGTTTATATCTGACATCTAGTTTGAAAAAACAGCAGGTAGAGAGACAGCTCACAGTAAATTCATGTGCTATGAGATTTAAATATATATTAATTTATTAAGCACCATCAGAGCACAGTAGAGAGAACTCTTGAGTATTCCCAGGATTTGAACAACACCCCTGTAAGACACAAGTCTAAGTAAAGCTAGCTAGTACTAGATGAAAAAAGCAGTCTTGAATTCATAAGTTTACAAGAAGCATGCATGTTCTGTTTGCATTGCATTTTTGCTTATTTTGGTTGTTGTAACAGCTACCAAACTAGAAAAATAAAAACTAGAAGTATTTTTAACTTGAACACTATTGCAGATCTGGCTTCCAGTATTGTTAATCATTCTATCAGCAAATATTGTACAACCAGCTGCAGTTACAGAAATTCTGTAAAATTACCAGTATCAAAGGTCAACTTTATAGTGACATAGAATCAGGATGCAACCAGGAAACCCTTTCATGTATTGGCCTCAAATTTTTTCTCAAGATACAAAGAGCAAGCATGTGTTAGGATGTTATATGTCATTCAACAGTGTGAAATATGGACAACCTTTGATACTCCAAATAAAAAAAAAATGTTATTGACTTTAGAGAAACCATTCCAAGACTTATTTTATTTTGGCAGCACTGGACCAAGATCAAATGCTGAACCACTCAGTGAAGGAAGGAGGAAATACTCATTCTAAATTGAAACATGATGAATCTCAGTAACGTGAACATAGGAAACTGCAACTTCTGCAATCATAACTTCTACTGTCAAGAGTAACACTGCACACACTTGTGAATGAGATATAAAAGGAATTCATCAGACCTTTCCAAATCCTGGTGAAGGGCTATAAAGTTATAAGTGTAAATTTATAATTTTTCATTGTCTTCTGTGCATGGCATTCCAATCCCTTGGGAATCTGAGCAACTAGGCAGGTTCAGAGAAGACCTCTTTGATTGATTTCAGTATATTGTTGAAGATGTGCTTCTACTGAGCTCTCAGTTCTTGCATTATGGATCCAAAAGAAAATAGAAGGAAATATCCTGCTTAAGTTATTCTGCTGTCTTGTGGTTCAGGAAGAAAGGAAAATGATGAGTTGTCTGTCCCTTCTTTCAATAATATTTCTGAGTTTTATATACTGACAGCTTCAAATAACATATATAAAATATCTGCAGAGAAATAAAATTGCATGGGAATGGAAAGAATTTTGTGTGGGAAATAATGCTAAGAGACAAAAAGGGTTGAAGGAGAAAAAAAATGTAGAGGGATTAATTGATTATTTTTCCTAAAGATTAATTTTAATTCAAATAGAAGGGTGTTCAGCTAATTTTTAAAAGGGCTGGGCATATAAAAATTAGAAGTGGCTATGAGATTTTATACATCATACATAGAAAAAATACAGAAACTTGTCATACATTGAAGACAACATTTTGAAGATTTATAGAGTGCATGTATTAACTCTCTAGTACAATGATATGAGAGAACTAAGTTCCTGTTTTTCAGCATATCCTTTACTACTCTTTAAAACATGTTGACATTAATTATTGTTTAATATTCATGACCACAGTGTTTTTCGTACATAGAACAAGCTTTTGAAGGGTGCTAGGAAACTACAACTCAGTAAATACTTAGAGTATACAACCCTTCCAAAAATGAAGCTCAAATAATGCAGATTGGATTTTGTCAAGGTTTTCACAGGACTAAATTTTCCTTGAGAAATCAAGATTGGATTGTTCCTTTTGCTATATATATTTTTAGATAGTATATTTCTAAGTGATCCTTAAATACTGCCTATTTCAATAAGGACTGATTGAGTCAGTTCAAGAACATTGACAGGAGCTGATGTTTTCTTTCATAAATTTTTTCATTATATATGTAAGTAAATCTTGATCTTAGCTCACTCAGAATTTTGTATGAACAAGAGAAAACCATAACTATGTCCCATGGGTTAATGACTCTACTGGATTTCAGCTAATCATATGTGTACATTTAATTACAAAATAGATTTGGGCACTATCTGTAAACATATTTACAGTTAAGCCAGAAGTCTGGACATGCCGAAATCTGTTATTTTTCTACTTCAGCAAAGGGAAAGCAAGTCCACTGATTGCTTACAGGTACACATACTTCCAAAATTCTTGTCAAGAAAACTGCCAGGACCAGGAGGATTGCTGATTTGGTGAGTTGCTAAGACCATCTGCTACATACAGCTGATGTTGATCCACAAGAAGCCCTTACTAAGCACAGCCTAAGTAGGTTGCAGTGATTTTCTGATGAATATGAATAATATGGCATAAGTCTGAAGCCCTGAGAAATTCTTATTGATTCACATAACATAAAAAGTATGTTATGAATATAAATGGGTCATTTTAGTGTATGAGACATACAACAGCTGTTTCAGCTGAAACTAAGACATATCTAAGATTTATAACTCAGAAGAGGGAAACCTTTTCAGGTACTGGTAAACGTTAGTTTGCTCATGTATAGTGAAGGAAAGTGAAGTGGGAATGTAAGTGATTCAAGTGGATGCATTTCTTAAGAGATTTCTACTTAAAAACTCGTAGATTTATTCTACAGAAGTTTTGGGGTTTTTTTCACATTTTTCCTGAATGTTAAATGATTTTATGCTTCTTACATTTAAATGTTTTCCAGTATCATTTTTTCTTTAAGAGTGGATGGTATTGGGAATGGGGGAATGGGAGAAATTTTTTAGTTTATCTTTGCACCGGTGGAGGGAAATTCTGACAAGGTCTATATGCCCTTCATCCACTTGTGACATTTGTGTTGCATCAGCATCCAAAAGGTAGTTATCTTTAAATGTTTAAAGGTGTACTTAGGGCTAAATTCTCCATATACATGCATGACAACTTTGACAGCTAAACCTCTGTGAAGACCGACCACAGTTCAGCATCAACTTTTCTGCCATCTGCATCCTGCTGTCTACAGCTGCTGTCATTGTTTTTTGTCTTGCATTCACCGTTAGTATCCCACCTGAACCTCTCTGAAGTGAAGGTCCTATGAAGAGATTTGAGTTCCACTACTTGTAGAAATACACAAAATATTTTTATTTCAGCCTTTCTGTTAAAAATGGTACCTGGTACCAGGGAAAAGAAACAGAAAAGAAAACAGTAACAGGATTTAATAAGCTTTAGAGAAGCACAGAGTAGTGGCATGGTAGAGCAGATGGGAATGCTGAGAGATAATATTTTAATCAAAATTTTAGTATTGCGACAAGAAAGGGGAAACATGCCTTGATGACTGTGCTGTCTTCTTAGTATTGACTGTGAAAATAGGGCTTGGGGAAAAGGCATTTACAGGTCAGCTGTTCTTAGCTTGATATTCATTGGGATGTAGAGGCACCTTGGCTTCTGAATTTCACTAAGAAATATCTTTAATAATGTCATGTAAACACTTTTGTCACAAGGGTGTCTAGATATGCAAATGAGACATGAAGAAAACACATCACAAAGATGAAGTGCATAGAGGTCTGAAGTGTACATCGTTGTGTATAAAGAGAAATTAACCATCTGGGACATCTGCATAATGACCAAATCTTGTACTCCAGGCACCACATTGGAGAAGGTATCTGAAGTCACTTTGAGCATCTATGATGAATCCTGCATGACAGATTGAGATATTTACTCTAGAAATTGTATTAGTGTCCAGAATATCTTCAACATTTTAATTGTAGAGAGACCTCAGTCTGTGAAGTAATATATCTCAATTTATGTAGAATTAAATTGATTCAAGCAAGTGGGTCATGTGTTTTTACCTTTAAATTTGGAGCATCTGCTGGAAAAAAGTAGTGTATTCATGTGCCTATATTCTGCTCCATACATTAGAAATGTTAGACTGCATGGAATTCTATTATGGTTCTGGTTAACTTAATTTAAAAAAAAAAACATTGTCTGTTTGGTAAACCCTTTGGCTGAAAAAACTGACTGAGATTACAATGGAAGAACCTCTTGGGATTTGTCTTTTGAAATGTGCTGTGTATTAAAATTTTGTTTGAAAATATTACAATATTGTTGTATTTTAGTAGCACAAAATTGTATTTTTTAGTTATGATACCATAGACAACTTGTAACACGTTATCCTCTACACATTTTTATTTTTTGTCTTACTGCTTACATGTGTTTTGAACTTTTTGAAACCTTTACTACACTCCTTCAGTGCAGGAGAACATAACGAATTTCCACCTCCTGCTGAGATTTAATTCTCAGCTTAAAGAAACAATCAATACAATGTCTAAAATGAGGTTTCTTATTCTATTTTTTTTTTTGAGAATTTTTTAATGTACTAGCAGTCTGATTACCTTGCTATATGTCAAATAAGATTTACGAATCTTAAACCAAGCTCCCTAATAAGACCACTATTGAGAAGATTTATTCCTTACTACAAGGGGTATTGACAAGTTGTGAAGAACATCCTTTTTGTAACAATTCAGGCAATGGATTCATACAATGGATTATTATGACAGCTGCCATCTTGTTCAGAAACAAACAAAAAAATCTCTGTAGCTTGAAGTTGGTGTCTGTAACAGATAAATAACCTCTCTGTCCTGCACAGAGGAAACAGTTTGCAAGCTACCCAGAGGGTTACACAGCAGTTGCATGTGCAACTTCTTCCTTTGCCTTTTATATCTGAAAATTTGAAACCTCAGAAATATTTAAATCCCTCAGATGCTGAGAGTCTCTAAAGAAGCTAATACTCTCTTAGCCATAAGAAAACTGTTAAAAGTTTGTCATGCGTAGTAACTCAGTGTCTTGTGCAGCAAGGCTTTTGAAAATTTTTGTTTGATTTAATATTTGATTTAATATTTAAGAGAAATTATTTTACCTTAGTAAGATAAGGTGCTGGGTTTGGCTGGGATAGAGTTAATTTTCTTCATAGACACTAGCATGAGGCTATGGTTTGGATTTTTGCTGAAAACAGTGTTGATAACACAGGGATGTTTTTGTTATTGCTGAGCAGTGCTTACACAGAGTCAAGGCCTTTTCTGCTTCTCACACCACACCACCAGCGGGTAGGCTGGGGGTGCACAAGAAGTTGGGAGGGGACACAGCTGGGACAGCTGGCCCCAACTGACCAAAGGGATATTCCACATCACATGACATCATGCTCAGTAATAAAAGCTGGGGGAAGAAGGAGGAAGGGGAGGACGTTTGGAATGATGGCATTTGTCTTCCCAAGTAACCATTACACATGATGGAGCCCTGCTTTCTTGGAGATGGCTGAACACCTGCCTGCTGATGGGAAGTAATGAATGAATTCCTTGTTTTGCTTTGTTTGCATGCATGGCTTTTACTTTACTTCTTAAATTGTCTTTATCTCAACTCATGAGTTTTTTCACTTTTCTTCTGATTCTCTCCCCCATCCCACTGTGAGGGGAGTAAGTGAGCAGCTCTGTGGGTCTTAGTGGCTGGCTGGGGTTAAACCATGACAGATAACAAAATTCTGAAGAACACTGTATTAAAAATGGAATGCATTGAAAAAGTAACCAGCAGTACCCTAGCTGTTTACAGTAAAATACAAAGACAGAAGCTTTTTTGTACAATAATGTACAAGAAAAAACTGGCAAGATTTTAAAATTGTAGCCTTCATTAGGCCTTCACATTATTTGGAAATGAGATTAGAATTTTACTATAATTAATCATTTTTATCATCTAGGCACCCTTGTCATTCACTAAGACCTCTTTAGCTTTGCAACTATACTAATATGGAACAAAAGAAAACATCAAAATAAACAGTGTACAACAGTAGCAATTTGGGGATGGCAGTGCTGCTGTGGAATCATAGCATATAATGAACCATGGACTTGACCCAATGTTTTCAGAATATTCTTTACACATAAACCCAGATCTTGCCACTACTGAAATTAATAGAAAAATCAGAATCTATAAGGCTTTTTTTTAGTCATTCATCTCTGCATCCAAAAACATAATAGTTTTATCCAAATGATAAATCTTGATTGCTTCAGGCTTGATTTTCGTTTCCAGCATGTTTCCTGAATATTCAATTTCTGACCAGTAACAAATTTTTATTCAGAATCAGTACTCTCATAGTCTGGATAGCTTTGCTACAGTGGTTCTTTCATTTTAGTCTGATTTTGCTTTGTGTATTCCCATAAAACTGAAGGAAAATTTAAGTTAATGAACTGGTAAAGATGCGACAAGCATGGAAAACCCATGTCAATAAGATATTGCTAACTTTAGCACTAAAATAATTTTCACAAATGTTTAATTCACTACTATTTGCCATGACTTTCTTGTGAAGAAAGTTACTAGGTCGATTGATGGTGACTTGCATAATGGAAAATATATTTTTATTCATGCTATGTTGTCACAAAAGATAAGGCAAACACTCTGCCATAAAGTTATCATCACATACTATTCACTTATTTTTGGGTCAAAGTTCCAATTAATTTAGAGATGACTTTCCAAGCTCATAAGGAATATATTTTTTACAATGAGGGTGATGAAACACTGGAACAGGTTGCCCAGAGAGGTAGTGGATGCCCCATCCCTGGAAACATCCAAGGTCAGGTTGGATGGGGCTCTGAGCAACCTGATCTAGTTGAAGACGTCTCTGCTTGTTTCAGGGGGGTTGGACTAGATGACCTTTAAAGGTCCCTTCCAACCCAAACTGTTCCATGACTCTATAATTCTATGATTCTATGATTCTATGATAATATAGTAAGCAAAAGCTATATTAAAGTGCTAAGTAACTTATGCTTTCCACCCCCACCGCGCCGAAGCTTAAGCATTTAATGTGCCTACCCAAACTGCTATCTATAAGTATATGTTTATTTCAGCCTGTTTTCTTTGATAAATTAAAAACATTCTTTATGAGTTCATTGAGACTCAGAAAAAATAAAAGAAACAAAAGAAGAATTCCTTCCAAACAAAGGGCAATCAGAAAAAAAATCTTTTAACTCGGTACAACCACCAATCACTCTACTGGAATTTTCAAAGATAATTAAAAAGACTAAAATGTAATCAATTATTAGTTTACTAGTAGTGTGCCATGAAAAATGTTCATATATGTCCCAGGAAATCCAACATTGTCTGTTTTCTGGCCTTTCTGTTTTTTGGTGTTTTGTTTTTTTTTTTGGTAGATTTGCCAACATAATAGAATATCTAATTTAGATGTAACACAGAAGAGTGAAACCTGGAAAAAAATGCCTTGCTCTCTACTTTCACTACTGTGATTTTTCAGTCCCATTTTCAGAAACTAACATCTCTTATTGTAGTTTTCCACATTAACTCTATTTTTCCAACACAATGTTGATATGTACTTTAAGCTTCTCAGTTTAGATCCTGTTTATATTCAGTAGAGAGAAATAAATTTGTTAAATGAGTTTGACCTACTTTTAAATCTGTCTCATGATCATATAAACTGTGGTTCTGTTTATCCTGTATTATCTACAAAGGAAGCTGGAGTGAAAAGTTCAAATACGCATTTTTACCTTTGGTCACAGTAATCTCATCTTGGGTTGCATGAAGAAACTCTGTATTTTACTTTTTGCTTATGGATCACCAACAAGAACGAGACTCTGGACACATCCCAGCATGGGGAAAAAAAAAAAAAGAAAGTTAAAGAGCAAGGGGCTACATACTAAGACAAAAACAAAGAAGAAAGCTTAAGGGATTTGGAAATTTTGTATTCAAGGAATATTGTGATCCTTCCAATATCCCAAAGATATTAAAAAAGCTTCAAAATGAACAGTAAAGGCAACACTACATAAAAAAAAAAAAAAGATAAAAACTCATATAAGAATCCTTGTCAAGAGGTGGTGAGTAATAAGTATGAATTTTTTAAGATAGTGGCTAAGGACAGCAGCTATAAAAACATTAGCTGATTTACTTATTGCAGTTATTCGAGAAAAGTTTTCCAAACAAACTGTTTTTGATACTACAGTCTGAAAAACATTTTCAACATTCACAGTTGCAGAAAATGCAACCTGTAGGCTGGGATTAAAATGTAGTTTCAGTGTTAGCACAAGACGCATATAGAAAAAGAGGAAGAAGCAAACAAGCAAAACCAACCTTGCATATACATCTATATCTCTATATGCATCTATATCTCATCTATATATGCATTTATATGACCCATATAATCACATTAGTGTTAATAAGCTGTAGGACGACAAAGGTGACCCAGTGACAGAAACTGAAAAAAAGAAAACTCTGTGAGATTCCCTTTTGATGACTATACCAATCAATGGAAATGAGAAATTCAAGTAATCTACTGATCCATAAAAAAATTTTCAAAGATTATGGGAGAGCGATTCAGGTGCCTAAACAGGTGTGGTTTAGATGTCCTTGGGTATCCTGCATGACATTCAGGGGCTGTCCCAGAAGGGTGTGTGTCTGCTGTTATTTTTGTGACTCCTACCAGCCAGCCCTATGGAGATGTTTTCTTTGGAAAGACTTAGACTTTGGTAAGTGTCCTGGTTTCAGCTGGGGTAGAGTTAATTTTCTTCCTAGTAGCTGTGTTTTGGATTTAGCATGAGAATAATGTTGATAACACACTGATGTTTTAGTTATTGCTAAGCAGTGTTTATACTAAGTCAAGGGCTTTTCAGCTTCCCATACTCTGTCAGCAAAGAGGTACACAAGAAGCTGGGAGGGGGCACAGCCAGGACAGATGACCCAAATTGGCCAAAGTGATATTCCAAACCATGTGACATCATGCTCAGTATATAAACTGGGGGAGTTGGCCGGGGGGCAGCAATCGTTGCTCGGGGACTGGCTAGGCATCTGGTAGTGAGCAATTGCATCATGCATCACTTGCTTTGTATATTCTTATTCTTCTCTATTATTATTATTATTACTATTTTGCTTTCTTTTATTTCCATTATTAAACTGTTCTTATCTCAACCCACAATTTTCTCACTTTTACTCTTCTGATTCTCTTCCCCATCTCACTGGGGTAGGGGGAGTGAGTGAGAGGTTGTGTGTTGCTCAGTTGCTGGCTGAGGTTAAACCACGACAGTAAGTCAGTACCCTGAGAAGCATATAGTATAAACGTCAGGTTCTCAGTATTGTTTCACTCATAGTACCATTTAGGTTGGAAAAG
>NW_008825308.1:5100044-5105942 GCF_000699105.1 Pygoscelis adeliae | reverse complement strand
CCGCCCAACTTGGTGTCATCTGCAAACTTACTGAGGGTGCACTCGATCCCCTCATCCAGATCATTGATAAAGATGTTAAACAGAACTGGCCCCAGTACTGAGCCCTGGAGAATACCACTTGTGACCGGCCGCCAACTGGATTGAACTCCATTCACTACAACTCTTTGGGCCTGGCCGTCCAGCCAGTTTTTGACCCAGTGAAGAGTACGCCCGTCCAAGCCATGGGCAGCCATTTTCTCCTGGAGAACGTTGTGCAAAATGGTGTCAAAGGCCTTACTGAAGTCCAGGTAGACAACATCCACAGCCTTTCCCTCATCCACTAGGCGGGTCACCTTGCCATAGAAGGAGATCAGGTTCGTCAGGCAGGACCTTCTATAAACTCATGCTAACTGAACGTGATCTGACTCAACAGAGCCTTTTCTATTACACTGCCTTACCTGCTAGTAAAACTACAGCTTATGATAGTCTAGGATATCTAAACTGGTAGTAAATGGGTATGTTTAAGGATATGATTTTTTTCCTGTGTGTTCTTGAAACAAGTACCTAGAAAAGAAAGGAGGAAATGGTTCTCTAAATATGCTTTGGAATGGAACTTGAGAGAACATGGAGAAGGCTGAGGAGTACTGATTTTCATAATTTCCTTGAGAATCTACTAAATATCCTTAAGTATGTGGATATTTTCATCAGTGTATAAATCTCCAGTACCTTATTATTTTATCACAACAGTATTTTGTTCGCTCAGGACCTGACTGAGCCTAAATTCTGTGTGAATGTTTGCCAGCTCATAAGAAAATCACTTTTTACTGTGGTACTTTGTGGCAAGCAAAAAGGGAATGCTTTCAGACTCAGTCTTTCATTGTGAGAATAATACTATTCTCTATACATTTCAGAAAGGTTTCCTCCAATTTGATGGGAAAAAGTGGAAAACATTTACTTTATATTTCTGTTTTAAAACAAAAAAATTTTACTTAAGCTGCAAAAATTATCCATCTATTGCTCCTCCTTGATTTTGTACAATTATACTGAGCTTTCAGATGTCAACCCTTATCAAAATAATAATAATAATAAATCTTATTACAGATATACTTAAATAATTACAGTTTAAACTTTCTAGGTTGTATTGTACAAATGTACATAAGTGTATATATTGCTTTGTTACATATATTGCAGTTATTTAAACAATAGAGAGCACTAAAAAAAAAAACCTATATCCTTTCAGATTCAATAAACTTCAAAACTTTTCATTTTAAGATTAAGTCAGAATTTTCTGGTTAGCAAATAAAGCTTTTAAATAGATTTGACGGAGTTAGTTATCATGTAAAGAGAATATAGGCTGATAGAATACATTTGGATTTGAACATTCCTGTAATGTACCAGATGGTGTAGCTTAAGTACTATGATGGTAATTATGACAGCTTTTTCTAACATTATGTGTGATCAAAGAATTCTTCAACATCATTAGTAATATGTTCCTTACAGAAAAGAAACAGTTTTCTCTTAATGACCAACTATTATTCAAAGGCATAACAATAACTGTGCAGATTCATGGAATAAAATATTTCCATACCCTCTAGAATTCCTTTAACTCACAAAAACAAGAGCAATCAGTATTTTGGATTGTATGTTTTTAGGGACAATTGTATTTTAATAAATTTAATACATTGTAAAGTGTGGGGTGTCTTATCCTCATTTCATTTGAAGTTTTTCATAACACTGGTAATGGAAATAAGAACACAGACCTGAATCACAGTTTGGGTCTGAGCCTTTCAGAGCTTCTATATTAGTAACTGACATTTGAGGAGGGAAATGGAAAGAAGTGGATAAGTTTGTTTTGGATACTTCTGAGAGAGACAAGCAGCAAATCCTGATCATAAATCAGACTTCCTTTTCCTTTTCTCATTTCCCCTCTTCTTAAGATATGAGTAAATGACATTTCAGAAACCAAATAACTTGATAACCAGGATAATAAAAAATTTCTTTGCCTGTTTTTCTTTCTTTTTTTTTTAATTAGAATAGAATTTGAAGGAGAAAATAGAATGCAAATTCTTTTTGAAGAATCACCAGAAATTTTTGTCATATTTTTGCATTTATTTCTTTGCCATTGTGTTCATATTTTCCAAAAATTGACATTTACAGATGAACAAACTTCTGAAAAAAATCAGAATTAATAGTATCAACATAAACTCTATGGGTTCATAATAACAAAAGATTTATTCATTTTGGGATGGTAGATTTTGCTCAGAAATATAGGAATAGAAGAAAGGAAAGACAATGTCTTAATTTTTGCATTTCTGTAAGTCTGCTGTGGTACAAAGCTAAAACAGGCTTTAAAAACCAGACTCAATGTTTCTGTTATTTCTTATCCCCTTCTATCTATTTTCCCTTTTGCCTTTCCACTTCACAGTAGTTGAACGATGGTTGTGAGTTAAAATGTTGATTGAAATAGATATAACTAATGAAAAAAACTCATGTTGTTCATAGACCCCCACATTTCAAAGTTATAATGAACAACAAAAGAATACCAGAATAAAGAAATTTCATTAGGAGAAAAAAATAATAGATGGGGGGGAATTTTTTTTGTGAATTGATACTGGCATTTCAATAAACTGCTCTGGCATAAGATCACAATGATTTAGCAAAGAAAAAAATTAGTATCATACAAAAGCTTTTATTGTTAGGAATACAGAAACAAACATCTCTCTGGCACAGATCCTGATGTCAGTGAAGTCAACAGTAATAAAAATAAAAAATCCCAGGAGCAATATCTGTAATTCCAATGATCATAAAATACAGACTTCTTAACCAGTGACTGACTATGACACAAAAAAGTGCAAGTATCAAATGTTTACTGAAATAATGACAACAGAGAATGAAGAATGGATTTTACATACATGTAATCATGTTTCAAACCCAGGGATTATCTATACAGAAATGGATTTATTTCAGGGTATTTTCTTTTCTTTTTTTTTTTTTTTTCAGCATAGTGAACCACAATGATTACATCCACATGGCTGACCTCACCTTAAAATCATGTCCAAATGACAGGAAATCAACATAAACAGATGGTATACTGCTGGTTACACTATAACATTACAATGTAGGTACAACTCAAAAAACCTAGGATGGTTTGTGCTCTGAGTATTTTCACACCCTTAGCCAAGATGTTGTAACAGCTAAAAAACATAAAATCTCAATCATGCTTTAGAATTTAACTGGGCATTTCCAGTTCCCTGATGTTTACTGTGCAAGTAGTCAGCTAGGTTTTCTAAAACACCTAAAGCAATAAGCACACTGCTGATCACTAGTGCTGGCCACGTGTTTACAAATGGAGAAAAAAGCAAGTGACAAAACACTGCTGTCTGAAACTCTGAGACATTGCCCCACACAAGTAACATCTCAAAGTCTTGGTTAAAGAACACTAGAGTCATGAGATTACATTGAGACATTATCTTCAGAGGGAAGTAAAGGCAGAAGTTCAGTCAGCAGAGTTGGATCACTCTGCCTTTGTATCTGGTTTCATTCAGCTTGCTTTGGAGTCCTGATCTTTCACTTCTCCAGACTGGTACCTAGTTAGAGTACACTGCGGTTCTCCTTTCACAAAGTGTGTGGATGCTGCTTCTTATGCACTTTGGTCAGTAAAATGAACTGAGTTTCTGAGTGTTATATTCTAGTGGTAACCCCACAAATCTGAAAATGAGAGAGGCATCTAGCCACATCAGTTCGATACTGAGAAATTTTTAATTTTAAAAATTTTAGAGTAAGAAGAAAAAAGAAACCACTGTCTTGTTTGAAGGTAGATGGTGCCTACGAATGAAATGATAGTTAAAAGTTACGTTAACTTTCTTTATATTTGTTTTAGGGGAAAAAGAAAAGAGTAAGTCTTAGAATCAGTAAATACTAACTTTCCGCCTTCAGCTCCTCCAACCTCCATGTCCTAGTTCCAGTGGAAATCAGAACCTAGTATACCTACTGAATTCATATATTAGTTTTCAACACCGTGACTGTGATGATAAATTTCAGAAGTCATGCAGGTGAATCATCCAGCAGTGTTCTGTCATGGGTTAATTACAGTGCTTTGTAGATGTTAACCTGGCCTTGTCATGACCTAAAGGGTTACCTGGCCTGCGCGTGTATGGAGATCGAAACCATGGGTCCGTAGGATTCCGTAATACACAAGGACACGGAGGCTTTATCCTCTAAATTTCTCTACTTTGTTGCTACAAAAATCACTAGCAATTATACCTATGATTAATAAAGTATGATATATATCAAACTATTACAAATTATTATTAGCAATCAATAGTAGCAGTGTTCAATAGTATATCAGTGACCAATTATAGCAAAAATCAATAATAGCAGCACCCAATAATAGCAGCAATGAAGTATATATAATATTACAGGTTACAAATTTATCACTAGTGAACCAAACTTATCAATAATATATCAGCAGATATACTTATGATAGATTACTTTTATATGTATATATACATATGTATGGTAACAAGTACATTAAACATATTCCAGAAGGGGGCCAAACCGTACCAGAAGGGAGGACAACCATCCCAGAAGTGGGAGGACAAACCAAACAGACCCCAGAAGTGGCCCAGAGGGGGACCAATAAAATAATAGACAGAGTCTCACTTCAAAGATGATCTGTGCCACGGACTTTGGAGTCAGCCAGGTGTCCCCAGAGAGAGTCCAGGAGCTTGTAGAAAGTTCTTGCAGACCTGTTTAGGAAAGGGAAAAGTACGTACAACACAGGAAGTCCTCAGGGAGAGAAGCTCCATTTTGGATAAAAATTAAGTAATTTTTACATCACAGAGACATAAGAGGGCGTAGGGCAACACAACTTCGAGTAGCCAATAGATGATGTTAATTTCTGTTTTTGACCTGGAAGATCCAATAGATGATGATGACTTCTACAGTTAGTTGCCAACCGAGGTTAAACCACGACAGTCCTCAGACCAATTTTTATTCTTCCAGTCAGTTTTCCTGTTCTTGCAGTTAAAACAGTCAATGGCAGTTACTGATTCATACTTTATCAGGATGTTTTCCCCTTTTTCCAGACTCTTTTTTACCTTTTCAGTTGATAAGTTGCAGTTACAGTTCCTTGTCTTTGGGCTTATCGATGGTATCTCAGGATGTCTCAGTTTTCAAGGTACCTAGATGTACTTCAAAGAGGCCAGCTGCACTTCTCAAGGATGCTTCTGGTTCACGGCCCTAGTTCCCAGGCTCACAGCTCCCAGGCTGGCAGGCATTTTCCCTGTCAGTATTTCAGCAGACATTTTCTTCTGTTCAGTAATTTCCCCCTTATAATCAGGTCGCCTTTATGGCTGCTCACATCAGGCCTATATACAGGTTTATGTCGTCACACCAAGGTACCTACAATGACACTTAAATTAGTGAGTCAAAATAGTCCAGCTGTGTAGCCATTCCAGGCATACTCCAGGGATTCAGATGAATGTCAAAGATACAAATCTTTGGATTAATTTTTGACGTTTTGTCAAAACATAGTCAGTCTTCCTAAAGCACATTAAAAAGGAGACATGAGTAATTTCAGCATGAACTACATGTGTTTTGTGAGCAAATGCTAAATCTCATAGTAGAAAGCATATGTTAGACAGGAAAATGAGAAATAATACTGAAATAACATCTCTTTAATTAAAAATAATATTGTGTTAACTGGCAGATCCCCAAATCTAATTAAAGCATCAGTGTTCTACAAACTATTGTAAATTAATCTGAACTGACAAAAGGGGGGAAAAATTTCAAATATTACTATAGGACCCTGTGATTCAGTACTTGACAGGCTTAAATTCTGAAAAAATACTAGAAAGAAGTGGAATTGCATTGCAGAACAGGTGTAAGAACTTGTTACTGCCAGCAAAAAAACCCTTA
>NW_008825308.1:5061734-5082087 GCF_000699105.1 Pygoscelis adeliae | reverse complement strand
CTGAAAATGAGAGAGGCATCTAGCCACATCAGTTCGATACTGAGAAATTTTTAATTTTAAAAATTTTAGAGTAAGAAGAAAAAAGAAACCACTGTCTTGTTTGAAGGTAGATGGTGCCTACGAATGAAATGATAGTTAAAAGTTACGTTAACTTTCTTTATATTTGTTTTAGGGGAAAAAGAAAAGAGTAAGTCTTAGAATCAGTAAATACTAACTTTCCGCCTTCAGCTCCTCCAACCTCCATGTCCTAGTTCCAGTGGAAATCAGAACCTAGTATACCTACTGAATTCATATATTAGTTTTCAACACCGTGACTGTGATGATAAATTTCAGAAGTCATGCAGGTGAATCATCCAGCAGTGTTCTGTCATGGGTTAATTACAGTGCTTTGTAGATGTTAACCTGGCCTTGTCATGACCTAAAGGGTTACCTGGCCTGCGCGTGTATGGAGATCGAAACCATGGGTCCGTAGGATTCCGTAATACACAAGGACACGGAGGCTTTATCCTCTAAATTTCTCTACTTTGTTGCTACAAAAATCACTAGCAATTATACCTATGATTAATAAAGTATGATATATATCAAACTATTACAAATTATTATTAGCAATCAATAGTAGCAGTGTTCAATAGTATATCAGTGACCAATTATAGCAAAAATCAATAATAGCAGCACCCAATAATAGCAGCAATGAAGTATATATAATATTACAGGTTACAAATTTATCACTAGTGAACCAAACTTATCAATAATATATCAGCAGATATACTTATGATAGATTACTTTTATATGTATATATACATATGTATGGTAACAAGTACATTAAACATATTCCAGAAGGGGGCCAAACCGTACCAGAAGGGAGGACAACCATCCCAGAAGTGGGAGGACAAACCAAACAGACCCCAGAAGTGGCCCAGAGGGGGACCAATAAAATAATAGACAGAGTCTCACTTCAAAGATGATCTGTGCCACGGACTTTGGAGTCAGCCAGGTGTCCCCAGAGAGAGTCCAGGAGCTTGTAGAAAGTTCTTGCAGACCTGTTTAGGAAAGGGAAAAGTACGTACAACACAGGAAGACCTCAGGGAGAGAAGCTCCATTTTGGATAAAAATTAAGTAATTTTTACATCACAGAGACATAAGAGGGCGTAGGGCAACACAACTTCGAGTAGCCAATAGATGATGTTAATTTCTGTTTTTGACCTGGAAGATCCAATAGATGATGATGACTTCTACAGTTAGTTGCCAACCGAGGTTAAACCACGACAGTCCTCAGACCAATTTTTATTCTTCCAGACAGTTTTCCTGTTCTTGCAGTTAAAGCAGTCAATGGCAGCTACTGATTCATACTTTATCAGGATGTTTTCCCCTTTTTCCAGACTCTTTTTTACCTTTTCAGTTGATAAGTTGCAGTTACAGTTCCTTGTCTTTGGGCTTATCGATGGTATCTCAGGATGTCTCAGTTTTCAAGGTACCTAGATGTACTTCAAAGAGGCCAGCTGCACTTCTCAAGGATGCTTCTGGTTCACGGCCCTAGTTCCCAGGCTCACAGCTCCCAGGCTGGCAGGCATTTTCCCTGTCAGTATTTCAGCAGACATTTTCTTCTGTTCAGTAATTTCCCCCTTATAATCAGGTCGCCTTTATGGCTGCTCACATCAGGCCTATATACAGGTTTATGTCGTCACACCAAGGTACCTACAATGACACTTAAATTAGTGAGTCAAAATAGTCCAGCTGTGTAGCCATTCCAGGCATACTCCAGGGATTCAGATGAATGTCAAAGATACAAATCTTTGGATTAATTTTTGACGTTTTGTCAAAACATAGTCAGTCTTCCTAAAGCACATTAAAAAGGAGACATGAGTAATTTCAGCATGAACTACATGTGTTTTGTGAGCAAATGCTAAATCTCATAGTAGAAAGCATATGTTAGACAGGAAAATGAGAAATAATACTGAAATAACATCTCTTTAATTAAAAATAATATTGTGTTAACTGGCAGATCCCCAAATCTAATTAAAGCATCAGTGTTCTACAAACTATTGTAAATTAATCTGAACTGACAAAAGGGGGGAAAAATTTCAAATATTACTATAGGACCCTGTGATTCAGTACTTGACAGGCTTAAATTCTGAAAAAATACTAGAAAGAAGTGGAATTGCATTGCAGAACAGGTGTAAGAACTTGTTACTGCCAGCAAAAAAACCCTTACATTTAACAAAATATCTTCTTGAAAAAATATGCTGAACATATTCACATTATTCACCTTATAAGCCTGCAATAATAGCTTGACTATGGAGCATTATATAAATAAATGAATGCAAAACTTTCCTGTAAACCTGAAGATACAGCTTAGAAAAGATGTTCATATGTACAGACATGTGTGGGCTTTCACACAGATCTTAGAAACAGGTCCTGGATGTGAAAATACATGACAAGTGGGAAGCTAAGATTCTTGAAATGTTCAAGGTGTCTGCAATATTCACTTTGATGGATTACTATAAGAAACACTAAAACATACCGTCTTGCCAAATCACAGCCAGTCTGCAAAATAATGTTCCAAAAGCTAGTGTTATTTTCAGTTATTACTTCCTAGAACTCCTTGATATCAAACAGTAAAAAAAAAATAGTTTTAAAAAAACTATGGATAGTGGAAGAGAGGTTAGCTGACTGAAGAAATGCACAGAAGATGACAGGGAGAAAAAGGATGAACAGTGACATGAAAAAACATAAGAAGTAGTCTTGTAGAGCTAGGAAAAAGTTTCAATAAAAAGCATCTGCTTGTTGCCTGACAAAATCCTGGTAGCTTTTTGAGACCTTGTAAAGTTGGCTCATCTGCAGGACCAGTAGGGTTATAGTGGTTATTTTGCTAAACAGTATTTCTGATTCTTTTTATCTCCAGGATGGTGTCATGTCTTGGCAGTATTGATTACCACTTCAAAAAGTGTCTACTCTCTTGGTCTAGTATAACACCTCTGAGGCTCTCAGTGTGGGAGAAGAGGGTCTGAGAAATACAACTGGGGACTGAAAATCATGAATCTAGTGCTTTATTCCTAGGTTTGCCCCTCATCCCCTCTCAACCTGCACAGTGTCATTTCCTCCCCTTTGTTTCTCCTTGTTCTTCCACACTAGGGAAATCACACACACATGTGTAAAGCAGTCTTTCAAAGCTTAGCTAAATGTTGTTAATTCATCAGATAACAGCCACTCTAAAGTGCAAATATTAACAATGATTTAAAAGAGCAGATTATTCAGTACTGACTGCACATTTCAAGTGATGTTTCTTCTGGAAGAAGGCAGCAACTCTAGGAATAATAGTGTAATGACCAAACACTTCATCCTGCCAAGAAAGCTTGGCTACCTGTTTGATAGTTGAGTGAAATGTTCAGCAGCTCAGAGGAAAAACATTGATAGTTTTAAAGAAGTAAGTGGATTCAGGGGTATAGAATTATTTAAAATCAGCAGTGCATTCAGAGCAGCTGAAATCTGAAATTAGCACTGTCTTATTGACCCACCAGGCAAAATTTAGCTTTTATTTATACTTCTTTGAAATCATAAATATTTAATATGATATAAAGTCCTATTAAATCAATCATAAAATTCTTATTAACTTGAACAAACTTAGACTGGTAGGTATATAACCTATGACTGTAGATTAACTAAATTAGAAAATTATCTTTAATATTACTGCAATACCACACTGAGACAAACTCCAGAATTTAAATATGCAAATTAATTTTAAGAGCTACTTAATAACTGCCTTATTTTTTAGTAGAAGAAACACATACTTTTTTTTACTAGTCTTCTGATTTTAGGTCTGTATAGTTTTCTCAAATTTCAATAATTTCACTCTTTGCCCACAACTGTGAAAGCTAGAAATCATGTATGAATTTTATGCTGTCTTTCAGCAACCATTAATGTTCAGCATTTTTTCATAGTTAGAAAAAATGCCAGTATTGTGTTGCAACTACCAAGGAGATCTCTTCAAATCAAATAATCCACACCCAGGAATTTAGGGTCACCTGAAGAACTCCCATATCCATTTACCTTACCTTTCAATGACTCAGAAAATGGCGATACAGTTGGTCTTTTCCCATTGCATGAATATTCCCTATCATGTGTCCCAGTACTACCCTGGCATATCCAAACCCTCATAATTTTGCTTAAAAATGAAGTCAAAACAGAGCTATAGAATTAATAAGTGAGTCACACTTAAATTTAATTGGGCCTTAGTTTAAAATTCATTTTGGCCTCAGGCTTCAGAATGGTTCCACTGGAGCAGTAAAAAGTTGTTAAGAAAGCAAGGAAAAGAAATGTTCTTTCTACTCATTCTGCAATGCTATAGTAGGATGAGAACAATACTGAGTGTGTTTCTGTAGCATCCCAAATGTTTGTAAATAGATGGAGAGCAGAAATTTGACTACAATTTAGTTTCTGTTAGCAGCGAAAGCAAGAGAAATCTACAAAATTTGAAGTTACAAGAAAGGCCAGTTTATTCAGTAATATAATTTAGCAGGGATTGTGGTAGTGTAGCCATATGT
Organism: Pygoscelis adeliae; assembly: GCF_000699105.1. Lineage (NCBI taxonomy): Eukaryota > Metazoa > Chordata > Aves > Sphenisciformes > Spheniscidae > Pygoscelis > Pygoscelis adeliae. The sequence continues at coordinate 5,077,546 of NW_008825308.1, read as the reverse complement.
TTGGGTTAATACCTAGACTGTAGTCTTCATTGTACTAGCCTGATTACCTTATATAAACAATGCATGTTTTACAATTACTATGCCCTTGAAGAAGAACTAAAAGACTGATAAAAGGGGAACATCCTGCCCTAGAAGGCATTGGAGGCTAGATGATTACCAAAGAAACAAGAAAACAGCAAAAAACTGTGGTAACTAGGGGAAAGGTAAAGGCGGCAGGGGGAGATCGCGACCACCAACTCAATTCAAGACTGGAAAGACCTGCCCCCCACACCTGCAAGGAGCATGCATGCTAATTTACATGGCAAGCAAGGCTAATTTGAACATAACTAACCAATGAGCATGAACTTAGGCAGGTTTTTGCTAATCATGTAACAATATAAATATGCTGCCATTCTTTTGTGTGGTGTGCTAGCTTTATGGAATTACCACCTAGCACCCATCTTTGTGCAAACATGATTTAAATAAATATCTCATCTCTGTGTGTAAGATTGGCTTATTGCACACCAGGTACCAGACCCCCTTGCTTGTGGAACAACAGTGGGCTTGAAACAAAGTCGGTACCGAGCCCGCACCTTCCGACGCTCCTCACAGGAGTAGGCCTGATTGGGATGGTTTTCCGAGATAAATAACTCAATAACAACTCGTTTGTTATTAAGCAGGCATTCTTTAATACAGCACCGGGCAGCACTGGGGATAGCTCTGCCATGAGTGCTCCAACATGTTAGCAAAGTACATCAGTTTATATACAGAAAAATCATACATATTCATCAGATTTCCTGGAAAGGGTGGCCATAGTCCTCCTCACTCTGGCCGCTAGTTGAACTTTGGGTTTCCTTTGTCCATATATAGTCATTGAATTAGCTTATCAGTCCAGGATGTTACAAGGGGGTCAATTTAAACTAGTTTATTGACACTTATCTTGACACAATTGTCCTGAGTTCCTGTTATCAGTGATTGACACAGGAAGCTTAACGAGCTAGCTAAAGGCCTGTTTAATCTTGTCAGGCAAGAAGCTACATGTTTCAAAATGTCCCACCATCAGCTCTACTGACAAATAACTAAAACTATGCAAGTGAAGCTTTTTGTGTATCACAGCAAGGTTTTAGCCAGGGATTGTCAGGGATTTAACCCTTTCCGGCTGCTAATACTTGAAAAAATTAAAGCAACTTTGCACCCCCCCCCCCCGAACTGTTTTATACAAAAAATCACAGACTCATACAATAATTTAGGTTGATAAAAATGTCTGCAGGTCATCTGGTACAACACTCTGACACTCTGATCAAAGGAGGGGTGGCATTGAAGTTATACCAGGTTGATTAAGGTGAAATTTAAAGTATTTCCATGGAAAGAATTTCCACAGCCTTCCTGGGCAATATCTGACCACCCTTTTTATGATATTTTTCCCCTCCTATCTAATTAGAATTTCCTTTACTGCAGATTAAGTTTGTTGCTAGTCCATTTTCTGTGCACCTCCAGGGACAGTACCTCCCATCAGGTAGTTGAAAACAGTAGTAAGATCTTCCCTTAAGTCAAAAGAAACTCGACTTCCTCAACTAGACTTCCTCGGTTCCGCCCCCCAGCTAGCTTGGTGGTTTCCTGCTAAACTCATTCTAATTTGTCAATCTTTCTCTTGTAATAGGTGGGTCAAAAGTGGACATAGTGCTCCACATGCAACATCATGAAGGCTAATATCAGGGAAGGATCACTTCTCTGGACCTGCTGGCAACACTTTTCTTAATGTAACCTAGGAGGCTGTTGTCCTTCTTTACATGAGAGTGCATTGCTGGCTCATACTCAACTTGTCCACCAGAATTCCTATGTCCTCTTCTGCAAAGCTGTTTTGTAGCCAATCAACTCTCAGACTGTGCTGATGCCTAGGGTTATTTCTCCCCATGTGTAGGAACTCCTTGAACTCCATGAGGAGGTACCTGTCAGACTATTTCTCTACCCTGTCAAGGTCCATTGAATAGCAGACCTTCCCTCCAGCATATTTTCTACCCTCTGCCCAAACCCTGACACAAAGCCAACCCAGTAAACACACTGACAAAGAGGAATAACTACTTAGTCTGGAGCCCCAAGACATCCCTGATAAGCTCCTTGATGAGGTGTAGGTGTCAGGACAAAGAAACCTTGATGGGCACAGAACAAAGAAATTGTGATAACAAACCAACCTTCCAAGAAAACATGAATCAGTAACAACTGTTCTGAGAACTGGTGTCCTGTGCCCACTTACATATCTACACCAAAAAGATACAAAAAGTAATTCACTATCTATCCAAAATGAGCTTCTCTGTAGGAACTTCTCTGCACAAGATCTCCAGGACAGACCAGACACTTGCCGGGGACGTCTGGCTGTCTCCAGACTCCATGACGCAAATCATCTATGAAGACAGACTTTTTCCGTCATCAAGTAGTGATTTTGATACCGAAATACTAAGGAGACATATGGTTTTCTTTGTCGAAGCAAAGTAGCTAAATGTTCTGCAGACTGGACATTCCATAGATAAAAGGAATCCTTGAAGCTCTGTGTACAGGGGTGGAATGGATAAGGAAGTTATGCTGAAATCAGCTACTGCAACTAGGTGAAAAGACTGAGTTGAATTAGTGGACACAGTGAGGAAGACTATCAACGACCACCAGAGGACCCTGGAAGACCACCAATGAACATAAGAGCGCATGCGTTAGACTTTTGCATATGTTAATGAGTTCCAATAAATAACATGGATATGCTAATAATTTTTCAGAAATCTAATGAATATTTATATTCTGATTGTACATAACTCCCATAGTCGACCAGCCCGGCGCGCACACTAGGTGGAGTGATCCCCTGTGTGCCTGGCGCCGCAATAAAGAATGCCTGCTTTCTAAAACTCCAAATTGAGTCCTAGAGAATTTTTCATCTGCCGACTTACGGTAACAGTTTGATGAGTGTTGCACCATTAACACCTCACATAATACATATAGGTATGCATATAGGTGAAAGATAATAAACATAAATTTACTTTACTGGTGGTAATTCTGTAATAACGTGTTTTATATATATATACTTACCTTACTAGTGGTCATTTTGTAGTAACCTGTTTTATATACATATATATAGATACACACTTGCTTTACTAACAGTAATATGCAAAAAAGAAGTTCACAGGAACACAACTTGCAAGTCCTTGTGTATTATGGAATCCTGCAAACCCCACAGTCATGACTTTTACACACCCACAGATCAGGTAACCCTCACAGGTCATGACTGTGACAGATACAACCCTCCCACCCTGTAGCATGATCCATAAATTTGCTGAGAGTGCACTCCATTCTATTATCCAGGTCATGAATAAAAATGGTAAACAGCATTGGACCCAGTATCAGCCCTTGAAGATGGTTAATAACTGGCAACCAGTAGGAATCTGTACCACTAATCATAATGCTATGAGCCCAGCAGTTCAGCCAATTCTACATTCAGTATTCCATCTGTCCAAGCTCTATCTCTTCAGTGTGCCCCCAGGGATAATACAAAGATGGGTGTTCATCTCAAAAGCCTGACTAAAGTCAAAGTAGACAGTATCCACTTTTCTTTCCTTCTCCACTGAACCACTCATTTCATCATAGAAGGCAATCAGGTTGGTCTGGCATGATTTGCCTTTGGCAAATCCATGCTGGCTTCTCCCAAACACCTTTTTGTCCTTGAAGTGTCTGGACATAGTTTCCAGAATAATTTGTTAATTTAAGTTAAACTGACCAACCTGTCATTTTCCAAATCCTCCTTCTTCCCTTTCTTGAAAATGATCATGATGCCTCCCTTTCTCATGGTCAAACGCCTTCCCAGATCACCAGTAACTCCAATGATTGATACGACTACAGCTCATCTACAGTTATTGGGTGTGAAACTGGTATTAATTAAGGGAAATCTCATGGCCTAATTCATAGACTAGGTCAGAGTATCTGATCAAAAGTGCCCTGTTGATTTTACCATGTGTGAACCTTTATTCTTCTTACTCATGAAGATTTAAGGACTTACAACAGTGACCTGAGGGTGATCAGGTCCAATACTCTGCTCCATTTACATCTGTTATTAAAAGTAGAAGGCATCTGTGGGAGACGTCTGTTAATTCTTAATCTTCTCTGATTGGCAGAGCAAAGCAATGTCTACGCAAAGGGAGGCTGCACTCTTAGCTTTACTGGAATTATGTTGAAGCAATGGAAGATACACCATACTTCAAACTATCCAGAGAAACCCAGGAATTTGTATAACTCATATTTATATGGCAGGTATAAAACTGCCTCTAAGCCTTAAATGAAATTGATAATAGGACAGCATTTCATTAGGAGTTCTAGCTTCATATTAAATTAACTGAAGTGCTGTCTTATTTTTCAGAGTAGCATACATTAACTCCCAGAAGCTGAAGACAGGGCAGTAAGAATAGGAGCAATGCTGTCATGGGGGAAAAAAGAGCACCAAATAATACTACTAAACTCAATTTATGAAGTGGACCAAGCAAGTGAGAAGCTGTGTCAAGGAAAGTTTTACAAACACATGCACACGCACACACACATGCACAGTTATAGTTTGCTGAGACTTGTCCCAGTCAACCAGTTAGTTGAAACAGCCTGGTCTGAGGAGACACAACACTCACTCCCACCAGTGTCCTTGTCAAGCTCTGGGCAGGGCTCAGCTCTGACACCTCGAGTCACCTGTTTCTATGTGTGGTGGACAGCGGCTTGACAGTGTTCCCCAGGTCTCTATGATTGGGTGGATTTTACAGCCAGATATAAGCACAGACTGCCAAACAGATAGGTTGATATCCTGCTATACCTCTCCAGCAATTGCAGATATTGTTCTCCTGTCACCTGTTGATCCATCACCCACGCCAAGGCTCATCACTCAGGTTTTATCTGCATTGTCAAGTTTGGCCATAACCCACTGCACCTGTTCAGATTGTAGTTGGCTTTTGGCCAAGATGGCCATGGTAGGCCCATATCAGATGCCCTGAGAATCTCGCCCTGCTTTCAAGATCTGATGCTCAGGATTCTCGTCTTTTCTTGAATGGACAAATTCCTGAATATTTATTGTGAGGAGAGTATTATTTTTCTGTGTGGGACATTAGTTATGCAACTGCACTATGGAAATGGGGCATGTTATCAGATGTATATTCCTTACCTTGGCAGTAAATTATCAAATTAGCCAGGGGTAGTATTTGCCTTTAGTGGTCACTCTGCTAAAATTGTTGATGGAAACTTTCAGGTTGCTGATAAGTAAGGGTTTCTTGAGAATAGCATACCTCTGGGTGATTTGGGTAGAAAAACCACCTTAATTCTCCACATTACATTCTATAAGCACATAAAGAATTTTTCTATTTAGTTCTGTTATAAAACCATTTTCATTTTATTACAATAGCCTCCCGATTTTCATGGCATATTTTATTCAGTACAAAATCTCTGAGTCTAAATTCTTGGAGCTGAAGAGGAGCATATAAGCAGAAAATTTCTTTCCTGCAATAAATGGTTGTGGTATAGTAAGTTTAGAGATTTTAAGTATTCTGAAAATGGGAATTTTTAAACTGCAGCTTTTAATACCAAAGTAGATCAGCATTATTAATGTTATATCTGGTAAGTTTTCAGGTGATCAAAGTCACTGTTAATCACTTAGAAAAACTGTAAGGAATACATGGAGTATAAAAGTAGCATGGCATTTCTAAATCTCTTTTATCTCCCCTGTAACATTTCTTCTTTTATTCAGAGGATGCTTTAACCACAAAATACTTACTTATAAACCACAAATTTTACTCACAGCTAGAAGGGTCCTACATTATGACCAAAGGAAGAGGTTTCCAAAAGATCATAATAAGGGGAACACTGAACACTGAAAAATGTGCTTCTGTCACAAATGGCTTGGAATACTGATTTAGTTTTCATGACATTCCTGGCAATTTAAGAATGTACGAATGATTGCCCTGCATCCAGGTCGACTGGCAACCTGTTTTGAAGAGCAACTGGCAGTACAAACCAAGTGAAGAAAATGAAAATGGGGCACATAATATTTTCCAGCATATAATCTTCTAAATTCTCCCAACTTCCTGTAGTCATAGAGATTATTTTTTTTTTTAAATTGAGCTGGTTATTGTAAATTTGTGTTCAATAACCCTTTACATTTTTTTCCACTAATTAGTACAATTGTACTGAACCTATCTAGACTTTAAGTTTCTGTGTTTTTTACTGTTCACTGAAAGATATTCACTTGAAGACAGGCATCTTTGTGCATTGGAAATAAAGTGGGGATCTACAGCGTCTTTAGAAACATATATTTTTCTTTCTATTACTGCCACTAAATAGAGCATTTGACATGCACCCAGATGTCACCCTACTCTTTTTTCTTGGACTGTATGGTATGAGTTTAAAAAATTGGAAGAAGGAACAAAACAAAGAAATGGAGAGAGAGAGAATATAGAATTGGAAGAAATCTGAAAGAGATGATGGGAAAAGGAGAAGAGATTAAGAATTCATAGAGGACAAGAAAATAGGTAAGAATACCAAGAAAGGTTTATTAACATTTAATCACAAAAGAAATAATATCATGTTAAGCAAGGAGGAAAATTCTGACAAATTAAATATATTGCTTGTTCTGCAATTCCAGTTTTCTCATCAAGTTAAGCTAACAAAAAAAAAAAACCCAACTGTAATAGGTATACAAGAAAGACATTAATGCTGCGATTACAGCAAATACAGAAAGTTTTTAATTTTTTTTTTTACTACATTAATACATATATAAATTATGGACACCATTCATGATGTTGCCTTGTATTATCACAGATATAGGTTAATCTGTATTGTACTGCATTATAATGTAATAGAGATGAGTAAAGATGTAATAAGTTTTTGTAAAACTTACTGAGGTGTTACCTGTATATGAGTGCAGCTAATAGAGGAAGCCCACAGGTGTAGCACTTTACATAGCAGTTTGCAGAGAGGGGCACACAGAAGGGGACCAGCAACTCTGCGGAGGGCAGTGCACATGTTCAGCAGTGGTGGTGATGAACTGCAAGGACTGGTCCCCAGCATGTGCTGAAGCAACTATGCCTCTAACATCAGAGACCTCAGCTCAGACCCAAGGAGGATGCAGCTGTCCAGGTCCTGGGCTGCTGGGAGACCTGGAACTGCCTGTTGAGGCTGGGACAACAGAGGTAGGTTCTTTGCCTGTAAGAGGTGGGCAGGGGTGGAGGGTCTGTGTCACCAAGAGAAAGGATTGCAGGAGGAGGTCAGCAGTTTGTGCAGCAGCAGAGATCACCAGAAAGACATAACCAGATCTTCTCCAAGACCCTGCAGCTTCAAGATCCCAAACCCCTAGCTGTACCAAAGGAAGGGCAGGCAAAGTCTGTGCCTGTCAGGGTGGGAAGTGGAGACTCCTGCAAAGGCTGGAAGCTTGTGGCTTCTGGCACTAGGAGGGAAGCTCTTGATCTACCTGCAGGTCGGCAGCTACTGAAGAGATTTAGTGCCCTGATAGCAGATGAGAGGCTAGGAGCTGTGTCCAGTGAAGCATCTGAGCTGGCTGAGTCTGAACATTGCAGCAGCAACCAGGAGGAAGTGGTAAGTGATAGCAGTGGGTGACACCCTGCTGTGGGGAAAGGCCCCCCTGTGCAGACCTCACCTGCTGTCTAGGGAGGTTGCATGCTGGGTGCTCAGATCTAATATGTTATGCAAAGACTGCTGAGGTTTCTCTGGCCCTCAGAATCTTAAACCCTGATGCTCTACCATGTGCACACCAGTGATACTGCCAGGAGAGACCTGAAAAGGGTCACACATGACTAAATGTGTCTGGGGTAATGGTCAAGAGCCTGGTGGACCAGATGTTTTTCTCCTCAATCCTGCCAGTGAGATGAAAAGCCTTAAGGAGAAGGATCCTGAGGGTCAACAACTGTGCAGCTGGTGTCAGCAGTAGGGCTGCAGTTTCTGTGATCAAGGGACCCTCTTTGAGGATTAAGGACTGCTTGGAAGAGATGGGATCCACCTGACTAAGGGGGACAAAAGCATCTTTGCCAGCAAGCCGGCCAATCTGATAAGGAGAACTTTAAACTGAGAATTACAGAGAAGGAAGAGGATGACAAACAATGAAATGAGGGAGTAGTGGACCAGGTTGGCAAGCAGAGGGGATACCAAAATGAGCAAGACAGGGGTCACCCCAAGTGTATGCATCATAGTTGGGAGATTAACCTCAAGACCTGCTACAGAGGTAAAATTTTGGGGCATCATTTGCCAAAGCAATACCTTGATAGAACCAGACAGCAAGGATTCAATTAAAATTGTACGTAAATATTTGTACTGAACCCCCCAAGAAGACATTAATCTCTGCTGAGGTCCTGGACAAGGTGCAAAACAGCTGGCCACTAATGGTGTACACTGGGGACAATTTTGTTTAACACCTTTATTAATGACCTGGATGATGTAGCGGAGTGCACTATCAGCAAGTTTGCAAATGATACAGAACTGGGAGAAGTGGTTGATACACCAGATGGCTGAGAGGGACCTCAACACATTGGAGAAATGGGAAGAGAAAAAAATGATGAAGTTCAACAAAGGGAAATGCAAAGTCATATCCCTGGGAAGGATTAACCCCAGGCACCAGGACAGACTGTGGAAACCAGCTGGAAAGCAGTTTTGCAGAAAAAAACCCCCAACCTGTAGGTCCTGGTGAACAACAGGTTGACCATAAGCTAGAAATGTGCCCTTATGGCAATGGCAGCCATCAGCTTCCTGGGCTGTGATAGAAAGAGCATCAGCAGCGAGTCAAAGAAGGCGATCCTTCCCCTTTACTCAGCACTGGTGAGGCCACATCTGAAGTGCTGGATCAAGGTCTGGGCTCCCCAGTACAAGAAAGACATGGAGCTACTGAAACAAGTCCAGTGAAGGGCCATTAAGATGATTAAGGGACTGGAGCATCTTACATTCAATGAAGCTGAGTGAGTTGGAACTATTTAGCCTGGAGAAGAAAAGGATCAGTGGGGATCTGATCTGTGTGTAAATACCTCGTGGAAGGGAGGAAAGAAGATGCAGCCAGACTCTCCTCAGCAGAGCTCAGTGACAGAGCAAAGGGCAATGGGCACAAACTGAAATACAGGAAATCACATTTAAATGTATGAAAAAACTTTTTGCCCGTAATGGTGATGGAAAACTGGAACAGATTATCTCCCTGAGGTGTGGTGGAGTCTACTTCTGTGGAGATATTCAAAACCTGACTGGACACAGCCCTGGGCAACGTGCTCTAGGTAATCCTGCTTTGAGGAGGGGGTTTGGACTCAATGACCTCCAGAGCTCTCTTCCAACTTCAACTTTTCTGCATTCTGTCATTCCTTTTACAAAGGATTAGTTTTTAGAAGCTCTGACTTTTGATATTATGACTTTTCATCAGAATACAGCTTTCCTTCCTTGTAACTGATTTTGCATTCTTTCCTATTCTAATTTAAAAAAAAAATAATTTCAACTTGAACTTGTCTTCCCTCTGGAACGTACTGGCTTTTCCTCACCTCTTGAATAATATTTCTATTTCTTTTTCTTATACAAAGTATTCCCTTCCCACCTTGTTGATTTATACTGACCTTCTATTTTTTTTGCTGGCTTATACAAAACAGAGTCATCAATGATTTTCTGTTTGTCTGTGTTCTGTTTCCATGAAAAAGGACAACTGACAAACAAGAATTAATGATTTATAGTGAAAAATCACCTAATATGTTTGTTTTAAGAAAATATTTGCAAAGGGGAAAATAGTAAAGAAAGTGATTCTTATTTACAATTAGTATTACAATTGCATAACCTTTAGCACCCCTTTAGATACATAATTCTGTATTCATACAGATTTATTCCTAGGCAGTATTTCTGAAATCCTAAAGCTGAAATTTATTAAGTTTATCAAATCAATATATAAAACTTGTGATGTGTATGAAGAAGTTCCTTTTTTCATAATTCTAGGTATATTTGCATGTATTCCTTACTTTAGGTGTCATTTACTTTTCAATATCTAAAATAGTACTTTGGTACATGAGCAAATATTTACACAAGCTTAAGCCTAAAGCTATTTGATTAGACTAGAAGTTGCTGCTTTTGTAGATGTTAGTGCATGCTTGTGTATATAATCTATATATACACATACATAATATACATGCAAATATAATATATGCATGCATTGTGTTTTTATATATGCATGTATATTAGACACACACATACATAAAAATATGCACACATATACTAGGACAATAAACAAAAATAAAGGCAAAGAAAGAATTATATATTGTTTCTGCCTGTAAAATAACATTTTGTTTATCATGATGTTAGAAAGGACAAAATTTAGGTTTCTCCAGAATACCAATTTTATTGCCATTACTAATTTACCATGACCTCAATGAAAAAGTATAATAGCTAGCTGGTGAACTAAAAATTCCCATAGGTCTTGAAATCACCCTGAGTGCTGAGTAAGAAATCTCAAAGATAGGCCCATTTTTGAAGTCAGCACAAAATGTACTTAATAGTTTAACTCAGGATTTATCTCTCTCTTGTCACTTTAAATTTTAACAAATCAGCTATAAATATTTATTCTAAGGAGACAAGAACGATGTGTCCCATGGTAGAGGAAAATGTGCCATTCTAACACCTAATTCTAGAATCCTAACTTTCTATGTCACCATTCTTGTCAAATGATTGGAAAATGACATCTGTTTTGGACAATGAGGTCCCATTAGACCACTTAAATTTTCTTCCACATTTTTCTGATATCCATGATGGTATGTTTTATACATTATGCCTATATCTCATGATGTTTTCTAAATTCACTAAAAGAAATAAATTTTACTTTCAATGAAAGGTAGAATATTGTTTACTGGATGAATGAGAAACAAATGTACAAAGAACATCTTAGTCTTGAGCTGTAAACAATTGTTAAATTGAAAACAGTTGTACAGTTTATTCAAATGGATTGTAGAAACATCTATTGTACAGCAAAAAATGCAAAGAAATATACACACAACAATGCTGAAAAGAAGGGATTAAAGCCATTGGTTAAATTCCATTACATTTTGAGAACTGAGGATGAAGGGTTTTTTAAAATGTCTGTTTATTTACACTTCTATGTATGTAACATGAGCAAAAAAAAGCCCCAAAAACCCACCTTCCCCAAAAAAAACAAACAAAAAACCCCCCCCAAAACTAAAACATGGAACTCTTCACTTTTTAGCAAAATGGAAGGAAAAATAGTACGACATTTACAGAAAAGACCTACATGATCATGACAGCTCTGCTTTACTAGTGAATGTTTTGAGAACTACGTATCTTTAAGATTTGAAGTGTATCTTTTTGTTTAGAAGTACCTTTCTTCAAAGATATATATGTTAAATATTTCTTGTTCAGTAACCAGATAAAATGCATTTTAAACTCGTAGTCTATCATATACCTTTCTGTCTTCAGTAACATTCAAGTATGAAGTCACAGGCTGGTAGAGCAATGCATGGAAGAACTGTATAGAAAGGCAGGTATTTGTACCCGGATATCCTTCCTCTTTCATCAACTCTACTTGAGTAACAGAGATGACACAGCATGTAGCTCAGATGTAATTCACATATAAAGACATCAGAAGCAAATCTGACCTTTCATTTTGAGTTTCAATGCAAATAAATGCTGCTTTGTAAGCATGGGACTCAAAAGTTTTCTAGTTCCTAAGACACATATCCTAATGGAAAAACAGGATGAGAATGAGTTGTACAACATCCTTCCTTTCTTCCTCTCATTTCTTGCTCTTTTCTTTGAACTTTAATTTCTAAAAGAATAAACTTTGATGGATTCAGACAAATTTCTTACCTGAAGGACTGGAGTTACACAGCAGAGAACATGTCGTTTCCCATGCATTTTAAGACAGAATAACACTTTAGAGATGTTTGTTTCTCTCCACTCTATCAGATCCCATATAGAGGCCTTAAATGACTAACTTATTCTACATATCTTCCTTTCAGGTACCTATATGTAAGTGCGGTGAGTTTTGAAATCCTGTCAAAAAAATTAGAAACTGGTCTTACCATTGGTTATCAAAGTTGTGTTAAAATGTAAGAAATTTTAATGAAATTCAGTATGAATTTAATTTAAGAAATGCAGAAGAATTTTTTTTTTCATTTCTTTTCCTTTAAAGTTATGGATCTGGCATTTATTATTTAATTCATTTTAGTGTACTGTGAGGGAAATTTAAGGCATCTTTTCTATTAGCCACTTATTTTTTAATTTGGATTTTTTTTTTTAATAACAAATACGAGAATATTTCAAAAACTCCTCTCTCTTAGCTGTCAGAAAGTTTCTTCCCAACAGGCTATGATCAAATATGCTCAGTCTTTTCTTTAAATTTTTACAGTTATTTTATAATTATAAGTCATTTATTCATATCATTTATGTATGGGAGATTTGCGAAGACTTTCACTTTCTTTCTTTGTGAGACTTTTTTCATAGATGAAGAGACATTTTCAATTAGTTTATTTCATGTAGAGATGTGATTAGACAGATAAAGGTATTCATGAATGAAATAAGGATGGAAATAACTAATACATTTCTGTCATTGAATGATAATAAATGTCTTGCATGATTACTCATGAAAAAGATGGTCAATATATAGTGAGACTAACAATTTTAACCAATTTCTAGAAGCTTATTAGTTAAATTTTAGAGATTTGAGGTAGTTACACTAAAGAATAGTTAGCAACTACCTGTAGTTTATCAGTTATATAAAAAGCTTTTTTTCACAGCAGCAGCAATCTAAAGAAATCTAATGGTTTTGATCATAAAATGATCAATCCTCTGCAAAGTAATGGTGATATCACCCTATAGATACCTTTGTTTGTGATGCACAATATGTCCATGATCATCCAAACGTTATGGAAAACATTGAATAATTGTGGTTCATTTTAACTACTTTTAATTAAAAGCTGTAGGTCAATGAGACTCTTCTAAGAGATGGAGCACCTCAGCTACTGATTTAAGAGCTTTTGGTATAATTGTACATTTTATGTGGAATTACTTGTGTTTTGAAAGGCTTTTTAATATTTTCCTAAGCAAAGTGAAATATTTAAAGAATAAACTCTTTGTAAAATTACCTGTTATAACTTTCTTGCTGTAATTTTAAAATGAAATAATTTTCCATAATAATCCATATCTGCATCCTGAAATACATTTGCAGAATTTGATGATCAAAGTTCCAAGCAGCTGAGATACAAAGACCTGTAAGTTCATTTGTCTGACAATCCAGTATTTTCCCCTATGAAATGTATAGTTTTTCAAAAATAAGAGCCTATTTTCTGTAGAATCCTTTTTGATTCTTCCTTGATGAATAGACACAGATAATCCCTGATGGCTTTTAATAACTTTTCTATTTTCCTGGAAATACTGTTATATCTTTTTCTCTTTCCTCACATTCCATTATGTATATATTGCCAATAAATATAGAGAAAGATTAACTATACAATTACTGATAGACTATCTCTGTTTGTCTTTTTTACAGCTCCCACATTTTTCTACTTTATTAATATGCCAAAAATGGCATATTAATGTTTTCTATTCCTATGCTGTACTTTTTGGTTGATTGTTCCCTTATTGCTCTTCTGTAAACATGTTTAAAAGTTCATCATTTCTCAACACCATAATGGCTTTTTTTCAACCGAGTAATAATAAATATGACTTTTGGAAAAAAAGAAAAAAATATTTCATAATGGAAGGAAGTGAGGCAGGCAAGTTTTAAATATCAGAAAAAGAAAAACAAAAATTAAAAAAAAAAACAACCCTGAACAGTTTAGGCAAATTAGCTCCTGCAAGAGTACTAGCACAGTATAAAAGCTGAACTGAACAGAAAAGAATAGGCCTAGTAATTTAGCTTCAGTCTATATTTAAACATTTTGATGAGTTAAGTGTGCTGTATTATAATATGAAAAAAAATGTAAATAGCCTACATGACTTTGGTAATCATGATATACCCAAGATGTGGAGACAGTAGTAAAAATCCCTTTAACTGGCTTTTTCTCTTTTGGAAAAAGAATCAAACAAGGATTTGTGGATTCTGTCAGTATGTATTCTGCCATTTTTCCAAAAGGCAGTTTCAATACAAATATAATAATAAAGCTTTTTTTGCTTATATAACGTATAATAGCAAAACAAAGAGAACCAAAAAGTTTGAACGTATTTGGAAGTTTGCAAAACAGATAATAGACAGGACGTCAGGAAGGATTTTTCTTTTTTTTCTTGAGCTTGTGCTCGTTATTCCACTTGATGAGGAGAGATTAAGTCTTTGATCATGAAGGATTTTCTTTACTTTTCTGCAAAAGCTGAGTATGCTTTATCCATAAGCTTATGAGAAGTGTAAGTCTAGGATGAAGCAAAAAATTTTTTCTTTAAAATTAATATTCTGTCTATTAATTAAATGTTGTTTTGTAGAATTTTTCTATGGTGTAGGTACACAAGCTCTCTGTGGACTTTCAGGACAGGTTATGAAGACAAAAACTTTGGAAGATTATGATATAAAGAAGGTTCACAGCGTCTCCTGTTTCTGAATGTTCTGGTGAAATTCTGACTAGAAGTGCAGGACTTGAAACCTGATTAAGCCACAGCAAGTATTTATCTCAACAGCTATACAATTTACTTCTTTCTTTATTATATAAATTTTGTTCTTTATAGAATGAACTATATATAATTAAATTGTTTTATTTCTCTTCTAATCTATAAATGTTTCCTTAATATTTGTTTTCATTTCTTTGTAAGATGCATCAGATTTTTGCCTTTTATTCTTAATGCTGTTTTGATTTCCTTGACTTGAAAGCACTAACTGATTTTGTCATTGTAGATGAATTTGTTCCTCTGCTTCATCATTATCTTCAGATTTTAATTTGTCTTTTCTGAAATTCAGATATGGGGGTTGAATTATACATGTTTATTTTTTCTTCATTTGTTCTTGCTTTAGATTAAATTAGAAATAGACTTTTTATTTGTAAGTCATGCTTTAATTAGAGTACAGTACTTTTAATAATAGGTAAATAACAATAGGTACTCTAATGTTCAGAGTAATTGATTTTACACATCATACTGACATAAACGAGATGAAGAAGAAAGTAAAAGAATCTTATTTATTTTTATGAATGTTTTATTTGCCTAAGAAGACATCACTTTTAGCATCTCTCTTTGTTCTCGCACTACTGCTTCTTTCTGTCCCTCTCCTTCTAACATATGCATGCACGCAGAGGAAATGCATAAAGGCATAAAGTTATGCCTTTAAAAGGAAATGGCATTCCAAGGTAAAGGAAATAATTCTGTCATATTTATTTATTTTACTGAATGAAGATTAGCAGTGTTTCTTTCAGTGCACTCGCACTTCTTCTCTGTGCTTTTTACAAGTTATACAATTAACACAGCTGGTATTACCAGGAAAATCAAACAATCTGTAATGAGCTTAAACTCATTTTTTTGCTATTTCTATGTCACTTGTGTTCTAATAAAGGCTGAAATCCTGCAAGTTCTACATACAAAGAAATGCTATTTCTGGATCAGAAGTACACACTATACAGTTTTAGGAATTTGTTAATTGTACTACATGAGTAAGTCTATGAAGCTCTTTTAAGGAAGCATCTAGATGATTAATAGTTGGCTTCAACATTGATGCCTAAGTACCTGTTACTCTTTTGTCTGTAACCACCTGCAAAAAAGATATATTTGGGCAGGCATACTTCATACCTTTACTTACATATTTTTATCTTCAGTTATTCAGTTAAAGAAAACAGTTACTCACTTACTCAGACATTTAAAAGCGCTTGTTT
>NW_008825308.1:5057079-5061660 GCF_000699105.1 Pygoscelis adeliae | reverse complement strand
AACATTTTCTTGATGTATTTTACTGTAAAATACTGAAATGCATGCATGATCATGTTGACCAGGAAATGAATTGATTACTAATAATTTGAAAACAATTTTGATCTGTTCATTATGATTAAATGTTAAGTTACAGCTTTGCTAATGTCCCCGTTAAAAAAATAGGTCTTCAAAACATTTCAGCTGTTCCAAAAGTGAAACACCTAAGAATAAGTATATGATTACATACTAATCATTTAAAAAGCTGTACGGTATGACTATAATTTGCTACTCAGAATTTAACAAATTGCATCCTCAAATCAAACATCTGCTACTGTAAGTGACAGTGATTACCAAAAAGGGTTATTAGACATCTTAGCCCATAAAAACATCAATGGAGCTTGATATACTGTGATGGAGAAAGCATGAGGTTTTCTAATTTTATTTTTAACACCTGGAAAAAATACATATGTTTCTGAATCTTAATAATATTGCTCTGAGTTTCTTATTTTAAGATTGTGATCTCAGTTGGCTAGGTCATACATTTGCTAGAATTTAACTATGATCCTATCTGGATGATGGTATTAATATATATTTTTTAATTATTATCATTTTTTACCAAACTGTTTAGCTTTTTCTGACACTAATGTTGAATGGAATAGGTTTTCTTCTTCTTTCCTCTTTATTCTGATATTCCCATGTTACAATTACTTTACTTTCCACATGTTGTGAAGAAAAGGACATTTAACAAGGGACAGTTTTTGTGTTAAAAATAAATCTTTTCCTTCTCCTTCAAAAGTCTGCTCAAATCCAGTGGGATTATGGCTTTTGAGATGCTTTTCTTGTCATAGACACAATGTATACACTGTTCTTGTAAAAATGAGTCAAGGACAAATGGTCACCAAATCAAGCAGTTCAGATTGATTAGCATCCTTGTAGTGAGCACATTGAAGGTCCTGAGCCAAGCTGTGCTTTGCTCCAGGTCAGGCTTTTTCACCAAGAAAACTACTGTTCTCATTCCAGATTTGAGTCCAGGAGTGAAGAAATATGTAATGTATTGTACATGGGTTTATAAATTATTAAATATGGGGTTTGTTTTTTTTATTGCTGGTACAAGAAGGTAGGCTTCACATTGATTTTACCATGAGGGGTCTCAAGACTAGTCAAAGCTCGCTTTGGCCAGTGTATTTTACCTTTCTGTAACAACTGTCTGCCACTGAAGTAACTGTTTCCTGCCCTGCTTCAGCTTCAGTTTTGTGAATACCACATAGAATAAAGGTCTGACCAAGCAAAATGGTCATAGTGCAGCAAGCAATAGCCTTGATGTCAGCTGAGGTTGGGGGATGCTATTGGGCAACTTTTGAACTTTACCTGGATACCAATGACCAGCAAGCAGGCTGAAGTAAGAAAATGTATAAAAATAGTCCCAATCAGACTCAAAGAATGAGGATGGAGGGACCCTCATCTCCAACATCAAACTCCTCCTAATGTAGACTTGGGACACTGATAACACACAGAACCCATCACCTTTCTGCTTGAGGAAGCTGACACCATCAGCCTTATGACCCAGAGGACACTGGAAGGGTGACAATAAGACTTAAGTAAAGGTGTAGATATTAGTACATTTTCTTGTGTATGAATTTTAAGCATATTATTAATATGACTTTTCTGTATTAATTAGGAGTAAAGTGTTAGTGTAACTGGAGCAAAAACAAATTATATTTTGCTGAGATTGCTAATATTTTATTTAGGGTAGCAACAAATCCTTGATTTCATAGAAGTGGTGTTCTCCATTTTGGCCATAGCAATATTTTGAATATAACATAGATAATGGTCCTGAGACAAAATATGAGCAAAACAAGTCAACCCTACAGGCAAAATTCTATGAAGTTATTTTTTGTACCAATTTATAGCTTCCACGAAAGATGGAATTGCTTATGAACTCTGTTTATGGGTGACTAATCACATTACTGTCCTGAGTGGCAAGGTGAATTTTCCTTAACTCCTGGTTTCTGGCTGATATGAGACAGGGAAAGATAAGTATCAGAACTGAAGAAAGTAGGGCTATCTATTTATATGGAAATATTTTCATCATATTTCATAAACAAGAAATCACTCTCCCTCTCTGATATAATACAAGTCAACTCTGATCAAGAAACTTACCATGTATGTGAGGAGTTATCTTGGATAAATCACAAGCAATGTGGCATTTGCAGAAGGTGTCTTCAATTTGAGAATTCAGTTTGCAGTATTAACTTTATGCTTTATGAACTGCCTGTCAATCTGTTCCAGGTATTCCCTAAGAGACAATCAGGTAAGTAACGACTATGTTAATTTCCTGAATTTTTATGAATATTTTGCTAATACCAGACAAGACTAAAAGAGATTCTAGGTTTCCTTAAATTTGATGTCTGGACATTTGGTTAGTTATGACTTGGTCCGTATTCTTTCAGGGATGAAAGACAGAAGTAACTAAATTCTGAGGTTAGCTCAGAACCTGGTATAGCTTGTCAACATGAAATTGGCTCAAAGCACAGCAGTGATGGTGATTTTCATTCAAATAGGTGGTCAAAGGAGAAGTTCAGTGCCTCCTATCTTTTTCAGAAAATATTGTGTGAGTTGAAGTGCTCATCCGTGATGTGTTGAAGATAGGCTCAGTACTGTGTTCTGCATAAGATGATTCAGAAACAAAGCTATATTTCAGGAGAGTGTAAAAACTACCAAAGTGCAGGTAAACTGGAGAAATACTTGCCTTTGCACAGACATGACACGGTAAGAGGTGGAAGACAAACAAGGCAAAGTGAGAGAAACATATAGGAATATTGCATCTGTAATTTGCAGTGCAGGATTAGAAAGGGCAGCCTTCCACAGTATTTTCTTCTCAAAGAGCTCTTCATTTTTCAGTCCACTATTTTTTAATGTAAAATGAACTAGGTGTCCAAGACTTCAGCACTCCTGGCATGCAGCTTCTTCTGGATGGATTCTTTATTCCCCTCCTCCATATTACATCAACTATTTCATAACCTAGCTGTTAAGGCTCTCTCCTGCAAGGTACGCTCTGGATTTCCTCATGATGAAACAGAACTTAAATTCAAATTTCCTATTTCCTTGGTATGTGTCATCAGCACTACTTTATACTGCAAGGAGTGTACAGCACTATGTTTCTTTGTCTAGGCATGGTCTTAAGATAGTAAATTCTGTTCAGTTAGACACTTGAATTTAAAAGAAGACTAATGCTTAGGATCATGAGTGAATGAAAACATCTACAATGAGTTTCAGATCAGCACAGTGTTGGGTCAGGTGTATAACAATAGAAGCCTATCTCCATCATAAGCATCTCAGTATATCTCTGCTTAACTTATAGCTATTCATCATAAGAGTCCAGACTATCCTCTTTGAATTTGCTCATATGTCAGAGGACTCAAGGGAGACTCACAACTTTTTTGAGCAGCAATGAAGTTTGAAAAGGGGAACAAATATACAGCCCTCTAAGTGTGTTGATGTTGTGGTTTAACCTCAGTTGGCAGCTAAGCACCACGCAGCCGCTCACTCACTCCCCCCAACCTGGACCGGTGGGATGGGGGAGAGAATTGGAAGAGCACAAGTGAGAAAAACTCGTGGGTTGAGGTAAAAACAGTTTAATAATTGAAATCAAATAATAATCACAATATAATAATAATAATACACAAAGCAAGTGATGCACAGTACAATTGCTCATCCCCCGCCAACCAATGACCAGCCAGTTCCCCAGCAGCGGCCCCCCCGGCCAGCTTTCCCCAGTTTATGTACTGAGCATGACATCACATGGTATGGAATGTCCCTTTGGCCAGTTTGGCTGTGCCCCCTCCCAGCTTCTTGTGTACCTCCAGCCTTCTCAGTTGGTAGACCATGGGAAACTAAAAAGTCCTTTGCTAGTGTAAGCATTACCTAGCAACAACTAAAACATCGGTGCCTTATCAATTTTGTTCCCATCCTAAATCCAAAACACAGCACTGTACCAGCTACTGGGAAGGAAATTAATTCTATCCCTGCTGAAACCAGGACAATATCCACCCCTTATTCTATACCATCTACATCATGCTCAAGTCTCATATTTTCCAGTACATTTTCATTAATCACCACCCCCTTTATTTTTTTAAATATATATATAGATATACACGCACACACAGAGATATCATTCCCTTAGTCTATGGGCCATACCTCTAAAATGTTTGGTGGGTTCATTTAGTCCATGAGTTTGGGCTTCATCTGTCATAATAATCTTTCAGGGCAGGAAAGATGGAGATGGTATGCAGTGTTGGATTGTTTCATGTTGAAGTCAGTTCTGGTTCCATCATCACTGTGCTTTGCTTGGTTTCATTGAAGTTCATTCTTCATTAATCTGGGTGATTCTTATTGTAATATGACTGGTATGGCATATAATATTATGTAACAATTAACATCATATAGTTCAAATCATTGGCTATTCTCACCCAAAATCCAATCCCCTTGAGGTACACGTCGGACTTCCCCATTCTTCCGCATTATCCACCAAGTGCACCCAGGTACTTGAGCAAAAGCAATCCCACGGATGGGTTTGCCTTTGCCCGAGGCAGGAATAACCCA
>NW_008825308.1:5043360-5053485 GCF_000699105.1 Pygoscelis adeliae | reverse complement strand
TTTCCAGCCACTCTTCCCCAAGCCTGTAGCGCTGCATGGGGTTGTTGTGGCCAAAGTGCAGGACCCGGCACTTGGCCTTGTTGAATCTCATACAGTTGGCCTGGGCCCATCGATCCAGCCTGTCCAGGTCCCTCTGCAGAGCCTTCCTACCCTCGAGCAGATCAACACTGCCGCCCAACTTGGTGTCGTCTGCAAACTTACTGAGGGTGCACTCGATCCCCTCATCCAGATCATTGATAAAGATATTAAACAGAACTGGCCCCAATACTGAGCCCTGGGGAACACCGCTCGTGACCGGCCGCCAACTGGATTGAACTCCATTTACCACAACTCTCTGGGCCCGGCCGTCCAGCCAGTTTTTGACCCAGCGCAGAGTCCACCTGTCTAAGCTGTGAGCCGCCAGCTTCTCCAGGAGAATGCTGTGGGAGACGGTGTCAAAGGCCTTACTGAAGTCCAGGTAGACCACATCCACAGCCTTTCCCTTGTCCACTAGGCGGGTCACCTGGTCATAGAAGGAGATCAGGTTGGTCAAGCAGGACCTGCCTTCCATAAACCCGTGCTGGCTGGGCCTGATGCCCTGGTTGTCCCGCACCTGCCTTGTGAGCGCCCTCAAGATGATCCGCTCCATGATCTTCCCCGGCACTGAGGTCAGGCTAACAGGCCTGTAGTTCCCCGGATCCTCCTTCCGGCCCTTCTTGTAGATGGGCGTCACATTGGCCAGCCTCCAGTCGTCCGGGACCTCCCCCGTTAACCAGGACTGCTGATAGATGATGGAGAGCAGCTTGGCTAGCTCCTCCGCCAGCTCTCTCAGCACTCTCGGGTGGATCCCATCCGGCCCCATAGACTTGTGAGTATCCAGATGACGTAGCAGGTCGTTGACCGCTTCCTCTTGGATTATGGGGGGTTCATCCTGCTCGCCATCCCTGTTTTCCAGCTCAGGGCGCCGAGTACCCTGAGGGTAACTAGTCTGATTGCTAAAGACTGAGGCAAAGAAGGCATTAAGTACCTCAGCCTTTTCCTCATCCTCGGTGACAATGTTCCCCCCCGCATCCAATAAAGGATGGAGATTCTCCCTGGCTCTCTTCTTGTCATTAATGTATTTGTAAAAACTTTTTTTGTTGTCTTTAACGACAGCGGCCAGGTTGCGTTCTAGCTGGGCTTTTGCCTTTCTCATTTCCTCTCTGCACGACCTAACGAGATCCCTGTACTCTTCTTGAGTCGCCTGCCCCTTCTTCCACAAGTGATAAACTCTCCTTTTTTTCCTGAGTCCCAGCAAAAGCTCCCCGTTCAGCCAGGCCGGTCGTCTTCTCCGCCCGTTCTTCTTGCGGCGTACAGGGACAGCCTGCTCCTGCGCCTTTAAGACTTCCTTCTTGAAGATCGTCCAGCCTTCCTGGACCCCTTTGCCCTTCAGGATGGTCTCCCAAGGGACTCTCTCAACCAGCGTCCTGAACAGGCCAAAGTCCGCCCTCCGGAAGTCCATGGTAGCAATTTTGCTGCCTCCCCTCCTTACTTCACCGAGAATTGAGAATTCTACCATTTCATGGTCGCTAAGCCCAAGACGGCCTCCGACCACCACATCTCCCACCAGTCCTTCTCCGTTGTAAACAGGAGGTCGAGCGAGGCACCTCCCCTGGTAGGCTCACTTACCAGCTGTGTCAGGAAGTTGTCTTCCACACACTCCAGGAACCTCCTAGACTGCTTCCTCTCTGCCGTGTTGTATTTCCAGCAGACGTCCGGGAAGTTGAAGTCCCCCACGAGAACAAGGGCTAGCGATTGAGAGACTTCTGCCAGCCGCTTGTAGAACGCTTCATCTGCCTCTTCATCCTGGTTGGGTGGTCTATAACAGACTCCCAGCAGGATATCTGCCTCGTTGGCTTTCCCCCTCATCCTTACCCATAAACACTCAAACATATCATCATCAAAATCGTTGAGCTCTAGACAATCGAAACACTCCCTAACATACAGAGCCTACTCAGCCTACAGTTGAGCAGTACCTCAACTACAGTTGAGTAGGTCTTCACTGTCTATAAAAAGAGCTTAAACATACAGAGCTCAATTGCCATGCATAAGTGTCTTGTAGTATTTAAAACCTCTTAGGATATGTAAGACATATGTATGAGATTAAAAGATGAGGCAGCACCTAAAGAAGACACATACTCCTCTGTAGCATCTGCCAGAGGTCAGGATGCTGTGGCACCTCAAAAGGCACTAAATACCTGTATGTGAAAATTGAACCTCATCTCGAATGTACACACTGCTATTTAAACAAACTGAATTGTTTGGACACTGTAACTGAATCTTATTCCTTCTGTGTAGAGAGTTACACTTCAGAGTTAGTTACACTAACACAACCTCATACTCAGTATTTGCTACTGCATAGCTTTTGGTAGCTCTTGACAGTGCATGAGCTTTCTGGAGTACCTTTTAGCAGCATGTATCACTCTATAGTGGCCATACAGAGAACTTCGGGAGTAAATTCAACAATTGAGCATTCTACAGGGCCACAGTGAATAATTTTTACATTTTTTTACTTTTTTCTAAATTATTATTATGAGTTTCATAAACAATATACCCAGAATTTATATCTACTTCTTCTACATCGGCTAGGATGTAGAACATTTGTACCAACACAGACATTTTATTACTTCAGATTTCTTTTCCAGCTTTGATAAGTTCAGCCTGGCTTTTCTCGTAGATTTTCAAAATGTAAAGTAATCCTTTCAGACTTCCACTGAGTGTGGATGAACATTTGTTTCCTGAACAGTCTAGGAACTGACTGGGACAAACTTCTGGTTACAGTTGTTATGGTTGTATTTGTCCAACCAGCTGAAGGCATAGCTGACTTTAGAACCATTGGTCTTCAGCCCTGCTGACATCATCATGACTAGAGCTAAAATAAAAAATAAAAACTGTTATTTATTAAAAATATCGTTATTGGAAATAATCTTTACTCCACAAATTTGGACAAAAATTGAAGATGTTTGTATTGCAAGAAGGGAAAAATCCCTTGTGGAATAACTGTTCAATCTCTTGAACAGGACATTTGCAAATGCAGTTTCACCTTCTGCTCGAGGGAGAAGCATCAAACTGGTCCTTTCTATGAAGGTGAAGTCAATGGAGAAGTGTCACTTTGGCACTCCCCGAAGAATTTGGGGAATATTATAAATATTTTAATCACTTTTAAATCTCAAGATATAGAATAATATTTATTCCATTTTATTAATCTGATGACCTACACAAGTTATCAGTTTCATAAAAGGAACATCTACTTTGGAAACCTTTTGTAATAGAAGATTTCTGATCCTGCTTATAGTTCTACGCATGCAATTTTGGAATGTAGCATCAATTGCCACTGAGCACTGTAATTTTAACTAAAGCACTTCCAGTCTTTGTGTAGGATATAATTTTGCAACCATGTAGCAAAGCACAACATAAGAAGTATAGGAGGGGAAGATTATTTTATTTCAGAACATTCACACACAGCCTTATACATATCCACATACCTACTAACATCAAGACATGTTGATGCAGGTGGCTTGTCCAGCTTGCAGACATGAGGACGTTTGCATCCATGCACCCTTGTCCAGGATTTTTTGCATTGGTACAGTGGGTAGCAGACACCAATCTGGTGTCCATATACAGATTGTCAATATGCTTTTTTGTACCTTTCAGAAGCTGACAGTAATTAGTCTCTCCACCCTGACTCACCTTTGTGAGCCATCAAGATTTACTTACTGTCTTTTATCATTCATTCTATGTGTCCTGGAAAGGTGCACATGGGTATGTATTCCAATCTGGATGACCTACTACACAAGGAATCATGACACATCCTACTTGCATAGTCCTTCTGTCCATTTTTTTTTACCTTTCTGATGTTTCTACACACATAGTTTACCACTTGCTATTCATTCATAACAATCTTCACATTTTTAGTACAATTTCCCACATTTGGAGGCTGCAGTACAGCTAGATGCCATTGTGGACTTCTGGCCTAAAAGGGATGTGAAATAGTGCTCTTGATAAATTTTCATTTCTATATAAATATGAACTGCTCTTCCTGTACCAGCAGCAAGTAATAACATTCAAATGAATATATAAAACAGTAACAAATCTACTGCTGCAGAATACATTTTTGAAATCTGGAATGTGTTTTAAGGATTCTCCAGATGGAGAACTACTTGTGTTTCCCTAAGATGATACAGGCAATAGTGAAAGTGCTGAAGGATGAACTCTTAGGGAGGAAAATGAGGAAAGTTAAGGTTGGTTTATGAATTTTTAAATTTTTTTTTAAGAAATAGTCAGAAGGGTCTATGTAGATCAGAGAGGAAGGATTCAAGACACGGGGAAAACAGTAAATGTGGTGCTGGCTTTAGAAAATTTTAAATACTAAGCCATGTACTGGCTCTGGTTGGGATGGAGTTAATTTTCTTCATAGCAGCCTGTATCAGGCTGTGTTTTGGATTTGTGGCTAAAATAGGGTTGATAACACACCAATGTTTCACCTATTGCTGAACAGTGCCTGCACAGCAGCAAGACTTTCTCGTTTTTCCCACTCCACCCTGCTCCAATGAGTAGGCTGGGATTGGGCAAGAGACTGTGAGAGGACACAGCAGGGACAGCTGACCCAAACTGACCAAATGGATATTTCACGCCATACAACGTCATGCTCAGCAATAAAAGCTGAAGTAAAGGAAGAAGAAGTGGGGAAGGGGAGCTGTCTTTCAAGATGGACATTCTTTGGACAGAGCCTAGGCATAGGTCTGTTTCTGGGAGGGGATTAACAATTTCCTTTGCTTTGCTGGTTTATCTTTTCTTCATCTATTAAACTGTCTTTATCTCAACCCATAAGCTTTCTCACTTTTTTTGCTTCCTATTTTGTCCCCCCAGATTCTTGGCGTGTGGCAGGGAGGGAGGGAGTGTCTGTATGGGTGTTTGGCTGCTGGCCAGGGTCAGCCCACCACAAGAAGAAATATATTTCTTCAATTCTTTCCCATCAATTTTCCTACTTTCCAATAAAATCCTGAAAGAACTAGAATAATTACACTTGATATTTTGTTAATTTTATCAGGAAACAAGCAGTGCTAAAAAGAATAGAACTTTCATTTTTATTAATTTAGTTTTTATTACCCTACATTCTTATTGGAATAGTCATCTGTCTACTTCTTTAAAGCAAAAAAACAGCAAAACAAAAGCCAGCTTGGAATGCAGATTCACAAAGAAATAAATGATTTTCAGTATAATGATTTCAGGATTTTTACTTTTATTTTGAAAGGGTAATAATTTATGAAGAAGGAGATAAATGCAAGTATTAAGAAGACGTGTTCTGGTTTAGCACCTATTACCACAAACAGCATAACAGTAATATTTCCTTAGATACAATTTCACATTCTTCCAGGCCTCTTTCTTCTGCTCTGAAATGAGACAAGCCAGCTGTAGCTTTTGTCTTTCTGAAAAAAAAAAAAAAAAAAAAAAAAAAGGGAAAGCATTGCAAGTGACATTCAGCAGCTTTATATTGTTACAAATATGTGGTATACAGGAGCAGCTTTGTTCTCATGTTGTGGAACCATTATGGAGAGTTATTAGCAAGGTATGTTAGAGAGGTGGCTGTAGCATTTTTTGAGATAGCAGCTCCTGTGAATATAAGTTATGATTGCTAAATGACTTTTCTGTGCTTAGACTGAGCCGGTCTCGGAGCAAATTTATAGGTGTTATTCTTGTAGTGGCTAGGTGACAAATTACCAGCACTGAAAACTAGAGCTTTCCCTTAGGAAAATAAATCTGTGTGTTAACAAATTGCAGATACCCTCTTGAGAAAATTAGTTATGCTTTCAAAGAGAAATTGCATTGATTTCAGGACACTCTGAAGCACTTTCTGTGGTTCTCACATGATAATATTTTGTTTAGGCTCTGTAATTGCAGTCACAAAAAGATGTAATAGAGGAAATTAGTAATTCTAGCTGTATTAATAGAGACAAGGTTTAAAGATGATTCATACAATTTAAGTTTTTTTGTTGTTTCTTAGTGATTTGAGTGTGTTGGATTTTTTTGTTTGGGTATTTTCAAAGTTGGTTTTTTTGTTGTTTGTTTGTTTGTTTTTAACATCAGCAAGGGTGGGATTCAGCACCAGGTGTCAGATACCTAATTAAAGGTGTAAAAGTAGGTGCATATATATGAACCAGGTTTCTAAATTCCCATTATGATCAATGGAAATCTTCATGTCATGTCATACATGCCTGCATTAAGATATCTGAGATATCTTAATACCTAAATTGGGTCTGGAGTCCAGTCTTTAGGAAACTGCACTAAGGTCTTTTTAACAAACGATGGGATTTCACTGCTAAACATAAAGCTCTTGATAAACCTTAAGCTGTACAATACCTATGGGTGAATCTGGCAGCTATAACACTGGACTTTCTAAAGACCTGTATTTTTATGGGAAAAACAAAACAAAACAAAAAACAAACAAAAAGTCCCCAACCAACCAAAAAATCCCCCCCCAAAAAACCCCGACAGCTGACATCCAGACAGGATAATCCACAATATCTAAAGTTGCATTAGACACCTATAGTTAGCAGCAGAATCCTTCCCATTGGCCTTTATAATCAGCAAAATTTTCTTTACTACATACATAAAAAATACTGAGCTCATCTCATCAGATTTTAAGCACTGAAAAATTAAGTAACCTCTTTAACCTAACATAGTTTTTAACACAAAGAGGCACTGCAGAGGACAATCAACCCTTACAAGAAATGAAGCAGGCAGATGAAGCACTCATTGGACTAATTTAGAGTTATTCTGAAAAAGCCTAGTAATATAATCTAAAAATAGACCAATCTCTCCTTCTGACTTCTAACATTCAGTGAGAATATCTTGTCACCATGACTCACCTTTTTCAAAATCAGTGGGTAACTTCAGTGTCTACAGAAAAGTTCTGCATTTAGAAGACACTGAATCCTTATAACCTCAACTAATTAATACAGTCACTAGTGTTTTCTGAGGACTAGTCCTTCTTTACCTGGCAGATTTAGAAAATGTTCCTAATGTAAATAACGAGTATTTTCTGGTTGGTTGGAACATTTATCAAAAATAGAGGAATAAGGAAACAGAAGCTATTAGGAGATTGATTTCCATTGCAAATGTTGCAAATACCTTTGTCCAGAGGAAGAAATAATTAAAAAATGTCAAAACATTTCATCCTGACAACTTAACAAAGAAACGTTACATTTTGGAACTGCCAAAAGGCTTTGTTTCAACATTCTTCTAAATGAAATATTTCTCTCAGCACTTTAAAGCACTTTTTATTAAAAAAAAAAAAAAGACAAAGCTTTCCACTCCAAAAGTAAACAAAATATTTCATTTACTGTACATTCTAGTTTCACCTAAATAAAACCACTTTCTTTTTTTTCCTTTTCACATAAAAATATTTGTTTCAGGTTACCAAGTCTTGAACGTTCAAAAAATGTGATTTGTTTTAGTGTGATCCAAGCTCCAGTAGTGACAATTGGATCACAAAAAGGAAAGGATAAAAATAGCATAAAATCTGAAGGGGTTTACTGAATTCTGGTCTCAAAATGAAAACATTAACACAAATGTTCTGTTTTTACTTTCCTTGTTCAGGTATACTTTCCTCCAATTTTTTTTTAGTTAAATCTGCATAGCCACTGGATAAACTCTAATTTGCCAGTCAGTGTAAAGCAAGGTTCCAGTAGATTTTTATGTTATCAGAATAGAAAAACAGATTTCCATAACATTTTTAATAGTTCATCAGTCAGGAAATTGCGGTAAAGAATAGTTTATACCTACATAAGAGTGTCTTCATAGAAGATATGTATTCTTCAGTTTTACTCTCTGGGAGCACTGGGCATCGGTGTGAAGTTAATCTATGGCCATTTGGCTTACTCCTGGGAAAGTCCATAGGACCTGCTAACAGCCTTCATAGATAATGGTATCCAGCATGGCTAAGAAAGGCTGTGATTATGCTGACACGTTAAACAGCTTTGAAATCCACAATAAGATTTAATATTCTTCTAACTGTCTTAAAACCTGAGCTGAATGTTTTACGTTTTCTTCTCTGGAAACACTAGGCTGGTATTTAAGTACAGATTTTTTCTATTTCATGTGATGTGAGTCTCTGTGAAAAGCTCCTGTGAATAAAGTCCTGAGCAGGCACATTGCTTGTTCAGGCTGTGTTCATGCTCTTATTCATACAGTGCTTATAGGGGAGTCAGTCCCTGGAGCCTCGCTTACATAAATAAATAAAGTTACCAAACTGTCTATTCACCTTGCTCAACCTTTTCAGTAATTCTTACTTCAAACATTACCTTCTTATAGAGTGATGTTGATATTTTATGTACTAGTCTCTGGAGTTTTCTTTGTCTTTAAAACTTTTTTTTTTTTCCTTGGTATCATGTCTTAATGTCAAAATTCAAAAGCTGTTTGCTCCCAAAGCATTATGGACAGAGATACCTGAGTAGATCTACATTGTTAAATAAAACAGCAATGAGTTTGAGTACAGGATCCCAGACTGTCCCTATTCCTTAATTGGTAGGTATCTCCTTAGCTCTATTTTAAGCCATTCTACACAGCTCCCTTCAAGAAAGTCTGGTTGCCAAAAGCCCATAGAGACAGGAGTGTAACATATTTGTCTCCTTACATCCTACATAATCCTTCATCGTTATCCCAGTAGCCCCTGCAGTCTCCAAAACTGCAACAAGCCCTCAGACAATGCATTGGAGAACAAAACACAAAACTCTCTTTTCACACTTTAAAAACTCCGTTTCAGTATAGCCCTCATAGTATTTCTGAACCTTTCATTTTGAACAAAATAATGTTCCTATCTGAGGCATCTCACATGGAGCCCTGGGGAAAATGAGGGTCAGTATTATGCCTTTTAGACATACCTCTCAGGCCGTGGGGATGCCAGCTGCTCTGTGCCATTTGGGCAGGAGCAGCAGGGAGGCCTTTGACAGCAAACAGTAGCTCTTACTCAGTTCTCATTACATTGGCGTATAAAACATCTGAGAATGACCCCAGGAAACCTCCCAGGATGTCTGTTGAAGTCAAAATGTGCTTACGATTGTGCAATGTACATCACCAGTGGCCTTTAAGAAAGTCTTGCAGTTATAATCAAAGAGATGCAAAAAGAAGTAAGAGGAAAGGATGCATTTTATGCAAAATTTAGTGAAAGTTCCCTCAACATTACCTCCTTGAAGTATTATAGATTCATGACAAGTACTGTAGTCTTTGCAACTTCTTACTGCTTCTCACTGGAAGCAGTGCTGATTAATCACCATTAGGATGATTACTTGATCCAACATTGCAGGCACCAGAAAAAACCCTCACTATACAGTGGGTTTCTGACACAATAAGCCATGTGGGATACTTGAATTTTTACATGCCTGAAAACTGAGCAAGATCAGAAGATGTATACCTTGTCCTCTGTCAAATGAATCAGCAAGGATTACTTATGCACGTTTGTATTGTGTTTACACAGCTGGCTTTTGGCAGTGGAGGGCTGCAGGGCGACCTCTGTGAGGAGAGGCGAGGGCTGCCCCATCCAGACACAGCTGGTTCCAGCTGGCTCCAACAGACCCACTGCAGGGCACAGAGGAACCCCTCAGCCAAGATGATGGCGTCTCTGTCATAACATATTTAAGAAAGGGCAAAACATTGCCGGAGGGTGAGGAGTAAGAAAAAATGTGAGAGAAACAGCCTTGCAGATACCAAAGTGAGAGAAGAAGGAGGGTGAGAAGGTGTTCCAGGTGCTGAAGCAGAGATTCCTCTGCAGCCCCTGAAAAGGACCAGAATGGAACAGGTATTAACCTGCAACCTGTGGAAAAGACCACACCAGAGCAAATATCCGCACTGCAGCCCATGGAAGACCTCATGCCACAGCAGCGAGATATTTCCTGAAGGAAACTGCGGCCTGTGGACAGCCCACTCTGGAGCAGGCTTCTCCTGCAGGACTGTAGCCCATGGAAGGACTGACGCTGGAGCAGGGGAAAAGTGTGAGGAGGAAGCAGCCGCAGAAACACACTGTTACAGACTGACTGTAAAAGTCATAGAATCATAAAAGACTTTGGTTGGAAGGGACCTCTAAAGGTCATCTAGTCCAACCCCCCTGCC
>NW_008825308.1:5036482-5042709 GCF_000699105.1 Pygoscelis adeliae | reverse complement strand
AGAATCCCCTCCCTCGACCTGCTGGCCATGCTTCTTTGGATGCAGCCCAGGATACGATTGGCCTTCTGGGCTGCGAGCGCACATTGCTGGCTCATGTCCAGCTTTTCATCCACCAGTACCCCCAAGTCCTTCTCGGTAGGGCTGCTCTCAATCCCTTCATCCCCCAGCCTGTATTGAGACTGGGGCTTGCCCCAACTGAGGTGCAGGACCTTGCACTTGGCCTTGTTAAACCTCATGAGGTTCACACAGGCCCACTTCTCGAGCTTGTCCAGGTCCCTCTGTCCAGGTCCCTCTGGAGGCATCCCATCCCTCTGGCGTTTTGACCGCACCCACTCGTCACCGATCTCCATCTGGACGTTGAGCCATTGACCACTACCCTCTGGATGCGACCATCCAACCAATTCCTCACTCACCGGACTGTCCACCCATCAAATCCATACCTCTCCAGTTTAGAGAGAAGGATGTTGTGGGGGACCGTGTCAAAGGCCTTACAGAGGTCCAGATACACAACACCCATAACCCTTCCCTTGTTCACTGATGTAGTCACTCCATCACAGAAGGCCACTAGGTTAGTCAGGCAGGACTTGCCCTTGGTGAAGTCATGCTGACTGTCTCAAATCACCTCCCTGTCCTCCATGTGCCTTAGCATAGCTTCCAGGAGGATCCTACAGACTTGTTTTATATCACAAATGTAATATAACAGGAAGAGAAACAAACAAACAAACAAACAAATAAATATGTTTCTTCTTAGCATGCAAGGATTACGCTGCAATTGAGGTAGACAGTCCACAGCTGAATGTGGGTGTTTCATATTTACTTTGTTTTGGATATTGCCTCACACTGTGAAGTCTTTGACTACTATTGAAATCAAACACCCTGGAAGGCCACAGCTGTAGGTTATCCACGGACTTGGATAATCGAGTTTTGACACATAACTATCAGGATCTCAATAACCTTTTTATTTCATCCTTTCTTTATGCTTTTTATATTTTCTGTCCTTATTAGCTTTTTTTTTCCTTAATAAGGAAATGTGGGCTTATGTATAGAATTGTATTTTATGACACAGTTTTGTGTAATAGTTACTCCATTACAGAAGGAATTTTACAATAATGAAAAAATACTATTGGTGTCTCCATAACTGTTGTAGCAAACAGTCAAAGAAAGCTTGAAACCTCCAGTGCTCCTTAGCATGTTTTTAAAACTCATAGCTATAAATAATGCCTACTGAAATTTTACCTTTTTTTTTTCCCCATACTTAGCTTTTCTCTGGTGCAACAGATAATCACAGCACACAGCACATAAAGCATAACCCAATATCAGATTACCTTGCTAATTTAATTTCATCTTCAACCTTCTGAAGAACTACCTTGACTGATATATGTAACCTTTAGTTTAGTTAAGCAAAATGTCTCTGCTATTTTTTTTTTTCTGTCATCAAAATTATCAAAGGATTTGTCCTGTAATGGATGGACTTGTTCATATTCTTCCACTCTGGTAAAAGAAAGCATAAAAAAAAGAAAAAACAACAACAACAACTCCCCCCCCAAACCCAAACCTGTTTTGACTTCTTTTTGTGTCCCACCACAGTATCTTTAACTAAAGTCCTAACAATAAGAAATTTGCCTTGATTCCTGCTCTCCTTGAAAGCAGTTGCAAAATTGTAATTTACTTTACCAAAGGATTAGTTGTATTGAAAATTTACCCTGTGTATAGCTCATGCATCTTATTTTCTACAAAAAAACCCACTATTATTTCCTTATCTAAGTCTAAACTATAGCTCTCAACAAAATAATGTCTTCTGACATAATAGTTGCAGAATATTTGTAATGTCTGAATTTATGTTCTGCACTTAAATTTTATATAATTGTGTACTTGTATTTGGAGTAAACGAGATATTTTATAGATGATCTTTTTTATTCTGAAGTTATATGACAACTACAGATGCACAATAGATCAGGAAATTGAATTTAAATTTAGGCTGCATTTATTCTGAGACATATGTCTAGTTCTCCTTGTCAGATAAAAATCACATAATGTACATGCACAGAAAAATATTTATAGGAATACAACAAATGTAATTATCAAAGAAGCCAAAGACACATAGTGCGGCATTAAAAATATTTTGTAGTGAGAAAAGCAATCATTTTGCACATTTTGAAGTAAATCTGATTTTAATAATAGCATCAGAAAAAGAATGAGGTTTAAAAGATTAAGAAAAAATAAGATCTGAAGTGTTAACCACAACATTTTCTTCATAAGCCTGGCTAATGCATTTAACTACAGAGACATTCTTTCTGCCACTCTCTGACACATGCGCGCACACACACACACATGCATACACATGTATCCAACACTAGCAGCAGTGGTCTAGAGCTCATTTTAAATACTCCCACGTAAACATTTATTAGTATTTATGGTGTTCTAAGACATTCTGTCAGACATACGGCCTTTACTCCAGAAGGTAAAAGTCTCCCACAGGTCCTTTGTCCGATATTCCAGCCCTCTTCACTGACACTCACCTCAAATGGCAATACGCTTACTGCAGGCAAGATGAACACAGCTTTTAGTCAACACAGGTGACTATTTATTTTACTCTAAAGTAGACATGTATTTTTGGACAGCAGTGTAGCAGTCAGCAGTGCAGTTCCCTAGACTCACAATACTGACTTGATGTTTTTTGATTAAAACAGGATCCTAAACTAGGATGTAACCTTTGACAGAGGTTAGATACCTCTGTCACTGACACCTAGGTTTAGATGTCTGAATATGGACCTTAATCCTAACAGGCCTATTGTTGAGAAAAATGGTTACCAGGTTTTTCAAAATGAATCATATAAACACCCTCCACTGCAAGAAAAACAGTCTAAACATATTTTAACTAAAAATATTACAATTAATGAATAAATATTTATTGGGAAATAGGATAAGGTGTAAAAGAGACACAGAGTTGTTAAAGGAAAAAAAAAATCCTGTTTTTGAGGCTGTAATAAATCTACTGACTTAGCTGCTAATGAGAAAGATGGAAGAGATATCTGGTGTTGGAGGTGTATGCAGAAAGTTAGCAAGGAGGTATCAAGAAAAGAGAGTAAATACTATTCACAGCAGTTCCAAGACCTTAGCTGAAAAGAAATGGACTAGAGTATGCTATATATTCTTTCCATCTTTTATTTCTCCCCTCTTTTTTTTTTTCCCCTTAGTTATGCTCTTCTTAGCAGCTGGTCAGCAGATATGGTTAGGTACATCTGTGATTTGAGAGACTGAAAGCCTGTCTCAATTTAGATACAATGAAACTTTAGATACAATAAAGCAGAAATTTAACAAGAGCAAGTGCCCGATTCTCCACCTGGGACAAGGTAATCCTTGTTATACATACAAAATGGGGGATGAGAGGCTGGAAAGCAGCCCTGCAGAAAGAGCTCTGGGGGTTTGGGTTCATGGCAAGTTGAATATGAGTCAACAGTGTGCCCTGGCAACGAAAAGGGCCAACCGTGTCCTGGGGTGCATCAAGCACAGTATAACTAGCCCGTCGAGGGAGGTGATTGTCCCACTCTATGCTGAACTGGTGCAGCCTCACCTCGAGTACTGTGTGCAGTTTTGGGCACCTCAGTATAAGAAGGACATCAAAGTGTTAGAGTGTGTCCACAGGATGATGACCAAGATGGTGAGAAGTCTTGAGGGCAAGACTTACAAGGAGCAGCTGAGGTCACTTGGCTTGTTGGGCTTGGAGAAGAGAAGGCTGAGGGGTGACCTCATCGCAGTCTACAACTTCCTCAAGGAGGCCAGCAGAGGGGGGAGGTGCTGACCTCCTCTCTCTGGTGACCAACGATAGGACACGAGGAAATGGAATGAAGCTAGGTCAGGGCAAGTCCAGACTGGACATTAGGAAAAGATTCTTCACTGAGTGGGTGGTTGGTTACTGGAACAGGCTCCCTATGGAAGTGGTCACAGCACCAAGCCTGTCAGAGTTCAAGGAGCATCTGGACAACACTCTTAGTCATATGGTTTAGTTTTAGGTAGTGTTGAGAGCAGCAGAGAATTGGACTCGATGATCTTTATGGGTCCCCTCCAACTTGAGATATTCTATGATTCTATGAAACTTCATGTCTATGCTTACACACACAGAACTTTGTTATTTCTGGTTGCCTCGCTTAGCCATCCCAGCATGCCTCAAATGTAAAGCCCAGTTCTGAGAGTTTATTCTCTTCCCACTTTATATGTGGGAATATAAATATATTATATATATGATTTCCTTATTCAGTTCCTGACAAAAACTCCTTTGTTTGTTATTAAACATCACAAGCTCTCTTTAAATACCAAATGCACCAGCAACTGTAAAAAGTAAAATTGACAATAAAATATATCATTTATAACACATTGCTTAGTGTGGGTTTTGCAGTTGAAATAAGAAATACAGTTACTTAACATTTGCTTTACTCAGGTTTTTGTACCTGTTTTTGATCATACATTATTGGGGTTTGATAATTCATTTTCTTTCATTTACAATGGAACTGTAACAAAAAGGTTACTGTATTTACTGGATGAATGATATACTCTGGTTATGTTAACATTTTTCTCCAAAATTCTTTTTCTCCAAAATTCTTTTTCTCTGATAAACTGACATAAAAAAATTCTTATTTACATAAGTGACATGAGTATATTTTTCTTGTTTCTTCTTCCGTTGTTGTTCCATTGCTCACTCTTGCCTGTCCTTTATGGCCCATAGGGCTTGCACAACTACTTTTAGGAATTAACAAACATTTTTTATAAGTTTCAATTGGTTTGACTCTTCTGTCTGCTTCACAGCATATCACAAGTAGTGATGCCAACACATCGTATGAGTACTCCATGCATTGGCACAGAAGTGGGAACAGGTGGTGAAAGATGAGAAATGCCAAAAATATGCAAATATTGACTGAAGATTTTCTATCCTGAAGCCACAGCCTTCTCTGATTGTGAGAACTGTCCCTAACCTCTCAGAGCAAAAAATGAGCCAGATTACTTTAAACAACTGAAAAACTAAAGTCTTGATAACTAGTTTTGACTGAAAGGCATTGTGGAGACATACAAGTTCTTCAGCTCTCACATATGAGACATTGGAGGGAGAAGACAGGCAGTGATGAACAACTGGAGGATGGCTGAGTGTGAAAAGTTTGTTAGCCAGGAGAAGATAGATGATCACACACATATATGAACTAATATTCACCTTCAGTTTGTGTGACATTTGAATAGCCTTATTTAGGTTAAGAAAAACAAACAAGCAAGCACAATCTTTCTAAGATTCATGAAGTTAATAAGTCTTGAATCCTGACTTGTTTCAGAAGGTCTCAGTCTGATACAAAGCTTGTGGTTGAAAATACAATCAATACCTGGCTAAAATATTTATTTTAGTTTGGTGCATCTTGAACATATCAAATTCAGCAGTTTACCTCAATATTAACAAGATTATAGAATGCTTAAGCACATTTTTCAGTTGTCAGGCCATCTTCAAAATATAATTCTCATATGAAAATTAATTTTCAATACTATTACTGAATCACAAGTAATGCAGGGGCACAGCTATCAGAAAATCAAGGGTAAAGTGTGAAATTATCATCAGTCTTTTGATTAGCAAGTATAGGAATTTTCCACACTTGACAAAAGAGTAGTGAAGGACAAAGCAGAAAGAAAAGAGTTAGAGACAGCAGTGCAGTACGCCGTCTAAGGTATCTTGGCTCCATACAATGCAATAAATTACTTATTCATATCACATTTCCTGGCTATTTAATTCTCTGATTAATTTTCTCCCACCTTCATTCAGGTAACCAAGAGGAATAACATTAACACATATCAGGAATAACATATTAACATAACTCAGTCATAACTGTCTTAGTTGTTTCATGCTCTGTACTGCAATTAGATAATAACCTATGTGTTTATTTTCTCAGTAGAAGAAAATAAAAGTGAAATATACAATTCCAGGGATGCATTTTTTATCATTATAATAAATAAAAGTTTTTTTTAAAAAATCATTTTCATAGAATCATAGAATAGTTTGGGTTGGAAGGGACCTCTAAAGGTCATCTAGTCCAACCCCCCTGCCATGGGCAGGGACATTGTTCTGGTTTAACCCCAGTTGGCAACTGAGCACCACGCAGTCGCTCGCTCACTCCCCCCCCGTGGGATAGGGGAGAGAATCGGAAGGGTAAAAGTGAGAAAATTTGTGGGTTGAGATAAAAACAGTTTAATAG
>NW_008825308.1:5022366-5035597 GCF_000699105.1 Pygoscelis adeliae | reverse complement strand
CAGTACTCCAGGTGGGGTCTCACCAGAGCAGAGTAGAGGGGCAGAATCACCTCCCTTGACCTGCTGTCCACACTTCTTTGGATGCAGCCCAGGATACGATTGGCCTTCTGGGCTGCGAGAAAATCCAAATCATTTTAAGATTGAGAAGGACAGTTTCAGCTACAATAACTGGCATCTGTGAAGCTTGTTTGGAGTTCTCTAGTGAGTGATTTTTAATACAAAACAGTGTTTTATTGAAAGTGAAACAGCTTATGGGAAAATCATTATTCAAGAAGAAATTAAAATTAAAAAGCAATGGTAATTCCAATTTTACTAGTGTTGACAATAAACAAAAGGTCTGTTTATATATCCCACTTCTTAAAATGATAAGAATAACTCTATTGATATCCCTGGTCTCATATGCATGAGGCTCAAGAAAGTAAAAAGGCAATCAGGTTTTAAATTTCTTAAAAAATAATCAGTAAGTACATAGAGAAGTTAATGATGATATTTTTGTTAATAAAGGTATATTTCAGCTGTTTTAGCAACAAATAGGAAGTTAATTTTGTGGATAGCATTTAACACAAACCAAAAGAGAAACTGGTGAGATATGATTTGAAGGAGGATGTCATCCATATATGTGATGATCAATGTTGAAATTTTCTGTTAAACATCTTAGAGGAAGAAAGATGAGGACAAGAGAGGGACAAGAACAATACCTTAGGCATATCCTAACATGAAGATTAAAGAGAAAAATGACATCATTGGCAAGAAATGCTTTATATAGTCATATATATATACACACACACAATAAGGGAAATTTTTATTAGTACTGCCATTGTCTTTTAATGCTTTTAGCAATCTTAGTAATGTGCATGCATGCACTTGTAGCACAAAGAAGCCCACAACATTCTAAAGAATATTAGAAGAGCTGCAGGCTGTTCTTTTTCATACACACTGTGTATAAATTCAGTTCATGACCAAGAATCTCAGGAATTATATCTCATTCTTAATATTATTTCATATTAAAGATCTGTGTTATATCACTGTCCATGTTTCTGAAATTCAGGCAGACTAAGAATTTTCACCTAGATGCATTCTTATCTGGAACAAATAGAAATCTGTATTTACAATATCCCTAATTCTTTATACAGTTAATTCACTTCTAAAATGTAAAATGTGGTGCAGGTGAATGTTTCTGAAGCATAAAAAAGCTTATGACATCATAATTATTCTGTCAGAAATGACACATTGTTAGCTGTAAAAGCCAGGGAGCTGGTCATTTTTTATTCCCCAAAGGGTATGCATATCAATGTCAAACATATTTTATCTCAAGGTCTTTTTTTTTTATTGGAAGCAACAAAGTACAGAAGATTAGAGTTTGTATAAATTATATCATAATTTATTATATTAATAATTCCAACTCTTCCAAGTTCTTATTCTAAATGTTCTTCTTCCTTATATCATCATGAAGATGCTGTATTTTTTCCAGACCCTCATACTGCATGCTATATTAATGTTGACATCACTGAGGCGGTTAGGTAATAAATGCTACCTTGTGATTTCAATTTTTCTGAAGTTGTAGATCCTTAACGGGATTCTTTATTCCAGAGAAAATTATTCTCTTACAAGTCTCTTCAAAAAGAAAACATAGTCAAACTCTTTAAAGCAGATACCCAAGGACTAGTGAAAATTGGTACTCAAAGACAAGTGATATTTAGAAGGTGAAAAAAGTATAATGGAAATTTCAGAAGTGATCTTTTTATAAGCACTTGTGATTCTTAGAGCCAATTGTAAAGGTTAAAAACAAAACACAGAGAAGTAATTGGTTATTACATTCCACTAAATACTATGAAAAATGTGGCCTACGTGTTTTATATCCAGATGACAATAACTTTTACCCAGATATTATGAATTTCTAGATTTTGAGCCAGCTTGCAAAGATTTACATAATTAAAAATATTATTTGTGGCATCTGTTAAAAATATTATTTGTGATATGTGTCAAAATGTTATTTGTGATACCTGTTGGAGGAACAACACAGCAGGGCATAAGCAATCCAGGAGGTTCCTGGAGCGTATTGGTGATAACTTCCTCCTCCAAGTGATAGAGGAGCCAACAAGAAGAGGTGTTCTACTAGACTTCATACTCACCAACAAGGAGGGGCTCACTGGGGATGTGAAGATCAAAGGCAGCCTTGGATGCAGTGACCATGAGATGCAGCTCATGATCCCAAGGGCAGGGATGAGAGTGAAGAGCACGCTCAGAACCTGGACTTCAGAGAGCAGGCTTTGACCTCTTCAAAGATTTATTTGGAAAAGTCCCATGGGATAAGGCCCTAGAGAGATGAGGGGCCCATGAAAGTTGATAAATATTCAAGGATCTCCTCCTCCAAGCTCAAGAGAGCTCCATCCCAACAAATAAGTCAGGCAAAAATGCCAAGAGGCCTGCAAGGAAGAACAAGGACCTCCTGACCAAACTCAAACATAAAAAGGAAGTATACAGAGGGTGGAAACAAGGATGGGTAACCTCAGAGGAATACAAAAGCATTGTCCAAGCATGCAGGGATGAAATTTGGAAAGCCAAAGCCCAAATGGAATTGAATCTGACCAAGGATGTTGAAGACATCAAGAAGGGCATCTACAAGTACAAAGGTGACAAAAGGAAGACTAGGGAAAATGTCGGCCCATTGCTCAATGAGACAGGGGACTTGGTTACACAGGACATGGAAAAGGTGGAAGTACTGACTGCCTTCTTTGCCTCAGTCGTTACTACCAAGTCTGACCTTCAGGGATCACAGGCCCCAGAGACCAGGGAGAAAGGCTGGAGCAAGGGAGACATAGCCTTCGTCGAAGAGGTCACGGAATACTTAGGCAAACAGGACATACAAGGTCCATGGGCCTGATGAGATGCACACACAAGTGCTGAGGGAGCTGACAGATGTCATTGCAAGGTCACTTTTGACAATCTTCAATTAGTCCTGATGACTGGAAGAAGTGCTTGAGGACTGGAAGAAAGCAAATGTCACCCCCAACTTCAAGAAGGGCAAGAAAGAGGACGCAGGGAACTACAGGCTGGTTAGCCTTACCTCAATCCTTGGCAAGGTGATGGAGCAGCTAATCCTGGAATCCATTTCCAGGCACATTAAGGACAAGAAAATCATCAGGAGTAGTCAGCATAACTTCACCAAGAGGAAGTCATGGTTGACCAATTTAATAAACTTTTATGATGAAGCAATTGGCCTGGTAGATGAGGGGAAAGCAGTAGATATTGTCTACCTGGACTACAGGAAGGCTTTTGACTCTGTCTCCCGTAAGATCCTCATAGAGAAGTTGTTGATGTATGAGTTGGATGAGCAGAGGGTGTGGTGGATTGAAAACTGGCTGAATGGCCGGGCACAGAGGGCGGTGATCAGCAATGCAAAGTCTAGTTGGAAGCCAGCAACTAACAGTATACTCCAGGG
Source organism: Pygoscelis adeliae (assembly GCF_000699105.1). Classification (NCBI taxonomy): domain Eukaryota; kingdom Metazoa; phylum Chordata; class Aves; order Sphenisciformes; family Spheniscidae; genus Pygoscelis; species Pygoscelis adeliae. The sequence goes on along the minus strand of NW_008825308.1, from coordinate 5,032,155 downwards.
ATCAAAACTGGGTCCAGTCTTGTTTGTTTAATATCTTCATTAATAATCTGGATAATGGGGCAGGGTGTACCCTCAGCAAGTTTGCAGATGACACCAAACTGGGAGGAGTGGCTGATATGCCAGAGGGCCATGCTGCTTGTGGTGGGTTGACTTGGCGGGCCAGCAGGTGCCCACCAAGCTACTCTATCCTTCCTCAGCTGGATAAGGAGAGAAAATACGACAAAAGGCTCATGTGCTGAGATAAAGATGGGGAAATCACTCAGCAATTACTGTCACAGGCAAAACAGACTTGACTTGGAGACGATGAATTAAATTTATTGACAATTAATGATGGAGTAAGATAATGAGAAATAAGAAAAAAACTAAAAACATCTTCCCCCTATCCTTCCCTTCTTCCTGTGCTCAACTTCACTCCCAATTTCCCTCTCTCCTCCCCCCAAGTGGCACAGGGGGATGGGGAATGGGGGTTGTGGTCAGTTCATCACGTTATCTCTGCCAATCCTTTCTCCTCACGCTCACTGCTGTTGCACAGCAAATTTTACCCCTTCTTAACTATGTTAAGAGGTGCTACCACCATTGCTGATTGGCTCAGCTTTGGCCAGCAGCAGGTCTGTCTTGGAGCTGGCTGGAACTGGCTCTGTCAGACATTGGGGAAGCTTTTGACATCTTCTCACAGAAGCCACACCTGCAACCCCCCTGCTACCAAAACCTTGCCACGCAAACCCAATACACTGCCATCCAGAGGGACCTCAAAATGCTGGAGAAATGGGATGATAGGAACCTCATGAAGTTCAACAAGGAGAAGTACAAAGTCCTGCACCTGGGGAGGAACAACGCTATGCACCACTATGTGCTGGGGGCCACCCAGATGGAAAGCAGCTTTGCAGAGAAGGACTGGGGGTCCTGGTGGACAACAAATTAAACATAAACCACCAATGTGCCCTTGTGGCAAAGAAGGCTAATGGTATCTAGGGCTGCATAAGGACAAGTGTTGCCAGCAGGTTGATGGAGGTGATCCTTCCTCTCTACTTAGCACAGGTGAGGTCACACCTGGAGTACGGTGTCCAGTTCTGGGCTCCTCGGTACAAAGAAGACATGGACATAATGGAGACAGTTCAAAGAAGGGTCACAAAGATGATGAAGGGATTGGAGCACCTCTCCTATAAGGAAAGGCTGAGAGATCCGGGACTGTTTAGCCTAGAGAAGAGAAGGTTCAGGAGGGATCTTATCAATGTATACACATACCTGAAGGGAAGGTGTAAAGAGGATGGAGCCAGGATCTTTTCAATGGTGCCAAGTGTCAGGACAAGAGGCAATGGGAACAAACTGAAACACAGGAGGTTCCATCTCAACATCAGGAAACACTTTTTTACTGTAAGTGTTACTGAGCACTGGAATAGGTTGCCCGGGGAGGTTGTGGAGTCTCCATCCTTGGAGATATTTAAAAGCTGTCTGGACATAGTTCTGGGCAACTGGCCCTAGGTGACCCTGCTTGAGCAGGGGGATTGGACCAGATGACCTCCAAAGGTCCCTTCCAAGCTCAACCATTCTGTGATTCTGTGATCCTGTGATTCTGTTATTCTGTGATTCTGTGATTCTGTGACTATATCTAAAAACTAGAAGCACTGAAATAAAAATGTATTATACTATATATTTATAAACCAAAATGTATTATACTATATATTTATAAATATCATCATAGCACTTTCATCTGTTATAAAAGAAATTTGGGTTTATTTGTTTATACAGAAAATAATAAATCTACTTAGCATTCACTTAGAAATATTGATCAATATTCTAGCTTTCTGTGTGTGAAAACAAAAAAATATTCCTTCTAAAGATACGTAGTAGTTATAACAACCTTACCAGTTTTCTCTCTCACCAATAGCCCCTGGGAATGGATTTTCTTTATAAAAATTGCCCTTAATGTTGATGCTCCCAGCCTTTTCTCTGTGGCAGTTTGCTTCTTGCTGATACCTATGAGGCAATGAGCAAAGATTGTAGTATTGCATCATCACAGGTTTGCAACCCCATGACAGAAGCTGCTGAATAGATACACAGCTCTAAATCCCCATCCTGAGGAGTTATCATATAAAAATATCTTACTGTCAGACTAAGCATCCTTGCATACATGACTCAAAGGTGGTGTTTAATGCAAAGAGGGAAAGACCGGAGTTAAATTTGCTGCAATACATTCTGGTTCTGGGAACACATGTCCACACCACATGTCAACCAGCAATGAAGGTCTTGGATGTTGCCAATCCTAGGTGTGCACCACAAATGTAAGTAGGGAGCTAACTGTTGGTTAACCTTATGCCATCATTGAAAGTGAGTCACTGCAGAGGGTGATTTAATGCACAACTTCAGTCTTTGTTTCACTATGAGGGAAACCTTTTCAAGCCCACCAAGCTCAAGACATCAAGTATAAACACTGTGCAAATTCATATCGAGAAGAAACCTGTTATCACACTAAAACACATCAGCATTCTGTTGCATTGAAAAGAAAAACAAGAGAGGTATTTTCTGTATACACTAGAATATCAAAATCAAAAGGTCAGGTTTCGATTCTGATGTAAACAAAAACCTTCATCAATTATTCAGTTTGTGTCCTTCATTCTGAAGTACTTGTATGTGCTGGCTAATGTTAATTAAATTTGACACAGGATTGCAGTTCATATGAGGCATGATTTGTGGTACCTGTCATCCTTCAAGGCCTGCTTGAATAATCAAGTTACAGCAAAGTACTTGCCTCTCATCCATTTCCCAGGAGGCTAAGGACTAGTCTGTAAGTTTAATTAGTGGTTTAACCGATCCACAAATACACCACCAAGGTAAAACCATTAGTTGTTCTTGGCTGTGTGTTATTACTGTCCTGCTCATTATAAAGAAGAGAATTAGTTGGAAAGCAGGCTGCTTTGCCTTGGTATTCAGTTGTTTACTCATATCATGAGCAGTCAGTGTCTTAAGTGTTATTTCCTGGAGGTGCTTGACTTCTACTCTGACACATTAGTTCCTGAATAGTTCTCTTCCTTGAGGTGCTCACCTTAAAAACATGCATGGATGGTGACTTGCTGAGTCATTCAGTTACTTGAGTCGCTCTCATCTTACAACTCTGGTTCATCTGTTTAGGATACTTGATTCATAAACACAAACACATGCAACACCAGTTTTCTTTCACAGAACTATTTGCCTACTGCATATTTGAAAAATCTGTAGCATTCAAAGACTATGTGCTCTTGCAATCTACCTTGGCATGATGATGCAGAGACAAAAAAAAAAAAAAATAACGTGAATAAACTCTTCAAATGTGTAACTGACCCTCTTTGAATAGCTTTAATTTCACACAATAAATACAAGTGGCACATGCAACAACACCATTACAAATTCATCAAACAAAAGAGAAATGACTACAATGTAACAACTGTTGTGATGCACTAAAATAAATTGGTTCTGAAATCTGTGAAAAGGCCCTAAGGCATCCATCTCTGTGAGAATCCCAGACAAAATGTTTGAGGATCCCTCCATTCAGTTCCTCTTTATATATCAAACACAAATTGCTTGTCATCGTCACCTTTCATAGGTGATTACCATCTATCTTTTCTTGTTTGTTATTGACTCCAACCCCCCATTTTCCTATGATGCTGTATTTATACTGCTTAAATTTTCAGTCATGATACCACTATACTTTCCCCTATGTCATCTGTTATTCTTTAGTGGGTGTCCTTAACTCTGAGCAAATTCTAATTAATTATTTGATTTTTTTCATCCTTAGTTTTTAAAATAACTGGAGTTTGCTATTCTTATTAAATCAAATGTCAAGTAGTCATTACTGGGACTGTAGGGCATGCTGTGAAAATACTTCATTGGAACAAGCTCCATGTAACATTTCTGAACCACTCTTTTGGAGGATAATATTCTTCCCACAGTTATTGGGGAATTTTATTCTAATTCAAGACCAGCTACTTAAGATTTAATTCTTGAAGTATTTTAAATTGCAATATTAGTGTTACTTTGTATACATTTTTTAATAAGCATTGGGATTTATCTTTATGACTCTGCTTGTCAGTTACATTATTGGAAATTTGGGTAGAGTTTTCTTCAAGAAAGAGAGAATTTAATTTACAAAAGCCATAGTAAAATATAACTTTTCCTTCAGAAGGCTTCAAATAGAGCTTGTGTACAAGGTTTCCAATTAAGGAATCTTTGATCATCTGTCTACTAAAATAATTTGAGACAGACTTTCCTTTGAAAGATTTCAGTCTTGCCCAGTTGTAAACAACTAAAGGCTTTATAAACAATAATTTCCTGAAACTGGGGTGGGGGGAAAAAAGCATGATTGGGAAGGAAAAAAAAAACAATAGTAAGGGTTCTGCAAAGTTATGCTGATTGTGGCTCACCTCACAATAACATTTTGTCATTTCAATGTCATTTTCATAGTGTACTCAGCACCTATGAAACTGTTTCTATGGTTCAGATTTGCAATAGTTTTAAAATTGAACAAAATTCTATCTAGAGATTTATAATAATATGGGACCAATTTTCTATGAGAATATATGCACTAAATAATCATAGTATTGTGATGACATGCCAACATGAAGGGAAATTTACTAGGACAGGATGTCTAATAGAGGCAAGGAGATAGTAAAGCTACTTTATGAAGTTGTTTACTGTTCTGTGCACCAAAGTTCAAAGATCAAATAAAACTAGGGTAAGAACAAAGAAGGGCTACTTGAACAATTAGGAGTCTGAAGAGACTTCATCTTATGGAGAATGATAGAACTTGGATGTTTTAGCCTGGCAAAACGAAGACTAAGAAAGATGACCTCTCTATAAATATAACATGGAAAATGGCACAGAAAAAGAATAGCTAGCTAATAAAGACAATATTGGCTCAAAACTTAATGCATATAAACTAGTCTTAAGTACATTTAGGCTATAAATTAGCAAAAGATTTTAACTATCTGAGCAGGGAGGTACAGGAGTAGACTTGCAATCAGAGTAGTGGGTGAAAATCACTGAACTTTAAAAAAAAACCAAAAAGCCACCACCCCCACCACCCTGCAAACCAGCTCAATCCAGTTATAAAAAAATTATGAAATGTGGCTCCTGCAACACCAGGCAATTTAATGACCTAGGACATCCTTTCTAATCCTACATTCCCTTTAATTAACAAGGGTACATGGTGAGAGAACATCAGGCGTTGGTATGGATTTAATGGCCACCTAAACATTCATGGTGGGAAAAAGCATAACTAGTTCATAACCTCACTCATATCAAGCACTTAACTGGGGCCAGTGAAATGTTACATATTTTCCACAATATACAGGATAACTAAGGAAACTGTTTCTCCTAACTCTCGAGAATATTCCTGTCAGGACACAACTAAGTCTTTTAGAAATTTTACCTTGTTTTTTTCATTAAACAAGGACCTCATGCCTTGACTTGTATAATACACATCTCAAACACTGGCAACCCAAATTCATTGTCTGAAAAGGGTGTGCCAGGCAAGTCCACTAAAAGTAACCACAAGTACTTTTGATTTAAAAAATGAATATTTTTAATTTCTGGTGTAGTGGGGAATGTAGATTACAGACCTAATTCTTATTACTACTGAAAACCAAATGCCTTTTAATATGACATCTGTTAACAATCCACTCATTTTGTCCAAGCAAATTAGTTTTCAACATGTACTTCATAAAGCAAACTCCCTCTGGTCAATGCACATCGGGAAGGGATTCACAGTTTATGAAAAGTAAGCTTCCTGGCATCTATCTCAGATCAATTTGAGTAGGTTTTTTTATGATAGACCAATTTTTCACTTGCAGAACTCTACAATTCCTCATTCTCTCACACATTAAAGCTAAACTTCTTTAAGCTGTTTTGCTTGAAATTGAAGACTGGATTTTGGTGTAGATGTATTTTGCCCAAGGACATACCAGGAAGATAACAGACTGAATCCCATCCTGCTTTTTACCTGGCATACTCCTTAGTCTGGCTGTCATGCATTCTTACAAAAGTACAAAGTCTGTTGCTGTTCAGTAAAGCATGGCTAAGCTGTTATTATGTCAGCTTGATCTGAGACTGATTATGAAAAGGATAAGAAGTCTACATTATTGAGATTGTCCATGAATCACCTCATCAGAAAACATAAACTTAAGTAAAATCATAATCTTGCCAAATGACCTAAGTCATAGTAAGTTGAATAGCTATACATGACTCAATGAAGGCAAAGTTACTCAGTGTCTGAAACCTCTTTTTTTTTTTAAATTAAAGAAAACCAAACGAGATCTAGTCCCCTGATAAGAGCAACTCTTTGCCTTCCCTCTTAAAAGCAAGAACAATAAGGACAACTGCACCATCCTGTTCTTGACTTTATAAATATAAACCCAAGATCTGCCAGGACATGTTATTCTGCTTCAGTTTGAATATATTAAAACAATGAATTTGTATGAATATTAAAAACGTATACTGCACATGTTCCTCAAATGACTATGTCAATATTTATTTTTTCTATGGTTAAGAAACAGACAAGCATTTCAGTCAATCAAAAAAATTGTTCTATTATTGTTTTGCCTGGTTTCAGTCAAGAGCTAATAATGAGCTACACATACTTACCCTTTTTAGATATTTATATCAAGAATATTTGTTAAAATAGGCTGAATGTTAGAAACATTTCTTACTGAAGCATGGTGATTGGTCAGAAAAGGAGAAAGGAGGTCAGTTGTACTGTTTCTTGGTAAGGAGCTGTTTGCTAGCAAAGCTAGGATAGGAGATTGACATCTTGCCTAAAAATATATTTAAGCATGAAAATAAGAGACATGATGTTTAACTAAAAATGTTCCAATTGTCTCTTAAATAAGGAGCGGAAACACGAGTTCCTGAATGAAAATTTAAATGTATCTGAACACTATCAAAGACTTCAGAAGGCAAATTGATAAGGAGAACTAACATCACTCAGGTGGAGTTAAGGGTGTCCTTGAAGAGATATGCTTAAAAGTGTTCTTTAAAGAAAGCTTTCTAAGGTAAGCCTTCTCTAATCAAGGTTCTCAAATAAGCTGTTTAGAATAATTATAAACTGATGCATAAGTGACGCAAAAAATAAAACCTGTCAGCCATCTTACTAAAGAGGACAGAAAGTTAACCGAATAAAGCAGAGAGATATTTCTGATGAAGTTTTACTCTTGTAGGTTGGGTTTTTTTCATGCTTTATCTATGCAGTTGTGTACTATCCTGTCTGAATTAGCTATTTTCATGACATATTTTTATTCATATTTTATCTTAATCTAGCTTGGGTTAAGTATAAAATGTAGGACCGTAGCTGACTCAGCTTAGCTTCCCTGTCTATCCTCCAATGTCTTTAGAGGGTAACAGAGCAGGTCTCCTTTTCAGATGCATTGTCTAGGTGGAGAAATGACTGGACAGGTAGAAAAATCGTACAGTAACCATGAAAGCTTTATAGTAGATACTAAAATAGAGAGTGAAACTTTTGAAACCTTTTTAGTGACAGGATTTATACTAAAGTGAAACTCATGCCTCCAAATTTCAACTATACAAAGTTAGTTCTCTGGTTAATTTCTGAAGTGTGCAAGACATTTGGAGTAGGTGATCAACATATTGACGGCCCTTCCTAGTATTCACAGAGATCAATATCTTCATATAAATAAATATGAGACAATGTCTATTTTCTATTATTAATTCTTTATATTTTCAAAGTCTGCAAATATTAGAACATACTCCCAGAATTGGTTTAAAAAGTATAGAGCTATTAAAAAAAAATCCAGTATAGCAGTCTTAATGATAATAGACCATGTTATGAGAATTTGTTCAATTCTTCTGGCATTTATTTCAATATATTTATATTTTGAAATAGCTATCCATTTCAATAACACAAACAGATCAGAATCATTGTGTTCATTACTTGTTATGTGATCACTAATTTAATAGAAACTAGAATTTGATTTCTGACAGTTTTTTGCCTTTTGAACACATCTACTTACATATGCAGTTACTAGGAAATTAGTGTAAGATTTACTATAGTTTAAATAATAGAATGGTGAGTTCACTGAATTATTAACTTGAAATTGTTGTTCCTAAGATTAAATTTTGTTTTTCTTATTAATTACAGACATTTCTGACAGTGTTGGCCTTAGCATAGGCAGAATAAAAAAATGAATTGCCCTTCTATTCCTCCATGATTATTTATTTATTCTATTAGTTTATCATTAAATTACAAAAAATGGAAAATTTTAACATAATAATACTAAAATTCAGCCCAAAAGTAAAATGTGGCTCTTGACTTTAAGAGTAGTATCAAAATCTCTTCCTTTACAGGGAATGGCTATTTTTTATAGTATATCTTTTCAAAATGAAGTCCCTACATGTTTTATAAAGGTTTTTTCCATTTTAAAATATGTATTCTCTAGATATTTGTTTGTAATTATTACACATCAGGTAGGAAATTCACATCAACTATTCCTCGAACTTCCAGAGTCTTTCAACTGTAGCTTTTACAACGAATCTTGGATTGAACAAAGACCCTGGATGACTTAAAAAGAGGTCTACCATGTATAACAAATATCTCAATTATAAAGAAAAAGTAAAGGAAAACTGAGTTTATCATTCTGTGTATAAAGGAAATGGAAGACATTTTACTCAAATGTACTGTAAAAAAAAAGTAGCTTTTTTGGATATTTCAGGAATTTCATTGCTTGAGTTATATCAGGTTGCAGTTGTCATAGTCTGCTGTCTGAACTGATATGAAAGAAGAATGTGATATAGTTCACTACTATGTGATGCTTTTCCCTAGAAAAGCAGTTTTTTCTAAAAAAAAAAAAGTAAAAGATTCTAACAGAATTATATATAACATTAATTTTCAGTTCACCTAGAACTTTAGAAGGGACGAGTACATAGCAGATGTGTGGTCCCGTATTCATGATTCTCATTTGTTTATATAACAGATTTAGTCTTATAAAGGTTCTTAAATTCAGAAAATTATTCACTGTTATATACTGTATTTCAAATAAAATATCACATGATTTTAAAAGCTGTAGTAAGTCTGATATTAAATAAAGTCTAAAATTAGCTATTTTTAGACTCAAAATATAATTTTTTGAAAATATGGCTCATTTCTTTGTTCACTTCATATTTTTGAACCAGCCTTGAGTGTTGACTCAAAATCCATTGACATGAAGTTTTACATAGTCTTCCTGGTCACAAGAATGCAAATGACATTAGAACTGTGCAAAAATTCTCACTTGGTTTATAATTGCCTCCTTGTAGAGATAGAAAATCAATTAAGCAACTTTACGCGACAAATGTTATTACTGAATATAGACCTTTTTGTAAAAGGAAGGTGACAATTTCTCTTTCCATAACTGTGACAGGTGTAGTACACCTAACTGACCAACGGGAACAAAATCTTATTTTCAAACTGAATTTCAAAACTCTTTAGAGGTTGTTCTATACTTTATAACCTTACTACAACTGCCTTTAAAGAACACTTTTTCCCCCCACATTTCTTTCAAATACAGACACATTTAAACCTCCTTAGAGTTGCCCATTTTCTCATTTTTCTTCTTGCTCTTCATTATTTTCTGAGTTTCAGTGCAATTTCTTCTTATGTTACTCCTTTGCTGTCTCTTGCAGATCAGCCTACTTCTGGCCTATCTAGTGTGACTTTCAAAGGCTGCATTCCCTGTTACATCTCTTCCTTGCCCTGAGCAATTTGGGGGATAAAAGGTACATCTTTTTGAAGAAAATAAAAGGAACTTATTACGCATATGTTGTGAA
>NW_008825308.1:5015976-5022218 GCF_000699105.1 Pygoscelis adeliae | reverse complement strand
CCTCCCTCCCTCCCTCCCTCCCTCCTTCTCTCTTTATTCTTTCCAAAGCCAAAGCTACATGCTACCTCAAGAAACTGATATGGTTGACTGATTTTATTGATATGACAGCATCATAAACAATGAACTGCAGTGCAAAAAAGATGGGAAAAATAAATCAGAAAAAATATAGAAGTCTACATAAGTGTACATCAGAATTAATAATTGGGGTAAAAATAGAAACAGAATAATAATAAGAGCAGTAGTACTACTCATCTTGCAAATTGTGCTGTGCCATTAAAAGGGTAAAAAATGCAGAACAGTGCAGCCAAAACAGCCAAAACATGATCTGAAAGTATATGAAAGGAATAAATAGAACAAGATAGCAATGCAGTTCACAAGACAGAAAAAATATTTATTGGGGTCCTGACAAAAAATACCCACTGAAAATAATAGAGAAGACAGACTGGGACATGTTCATTAATAATTAACAAATGTTGAAGTACTCAAAAAAGAGAGGAACAGAATCAAACGTTACAGGTTTCCATACTTAAAGAAAAAGGATTATAAGAATTTTAAAGTGAATCAGTAATGCAGAAATGCATGGCTTTTCAGTAAAAAAGACAGTATCTCTGTACAGACTTTGAGGTCATGGACCTGAATGTTTCTGTCTAGGATCCCTTGATGTTGCATGTGCAAAAGAGAAGTCCTATCATGGGATTTGAAGGTAATGTACCTGGCATACTCTGTGAATATGGAGATGTTTTTTGTATACTAAACTGCATTAGTAGACCTTTACAGTTCTCCAATGGCAAATATACAAAGGAAAGTGCCCCAAGAACATAAACAGCAATGTGGTATGAGATCTAACTTAGAAGAACTACAGGTGATGGTATGAGATCTAACTTAGAAGAACTACAGGTGATGTACAGTTCTGTGCCCCACAATTTAAAAAGGATGTTAAGGTATTTGAATGTGTCGAGAAAAGGGCAACAAAACTGATGGAAGGGCTGGAAGGCATGTCCTATAAGGAGCAGCTGAGGACTCTCTGTTTGTCTAGTTTGGAAAAAAGGAGTCTGAGGGTGACCTCATTGCTCTCTACAGCTTCCTGAGGATCTCTTCTCCCTGATATCCAGCGATAGGACATGTGGGAATGGTTCAAAGCTGCACCAAGGGATGTTTAGACTGGACATTCAGAAGCATTTCTTTACCAAGAGGGTGGTCAAACACTGGAACAGGCTTCCTAGAGAGGTAGTCGATGTGCCAGGCCTGTCAGTGTTTAAGAGGCACTGGGACAATGCCCTCAATAATATGCTTTAACTTTTGGTCAGCCCTGAAGTGGTCAGGCAGTTGGACTAGTTGATCATTGTAGGTCCAGTTCCAGTTGGAACTGAACTACTCTATTCTATTCTATTCTATTCTATCCTATTCTATAACAGAGAATGGCTTTGCAAAATAGTGCCTTCAGTGTGAGGAAAACATGTCATGCTAAGTAAACCAAAATACAGAAGTAGGCAAATGTGCAAGGCTATATTCAGTAGTTTAAGCTACCTCAGGCCTTATTCAGAAAGCATTTCTCAGAAAGAAACACTAGCAGGTGAAGAAGAAACTTTAAGAATCAGGGGTGTGACTGTTTCCATAGGTAACAGTATAAACTGCATTTTCTCTAAACCTAGGAAAGAACTAATACCTGTAAGCACTTTAAAAGAACTCGGAAATGAGAAAAGAAGAATTGGAATAAGTATGTATTTAAAAGGTCTATGATATGGATATTTTACTATTTTTTTTTTCATCTTTTATGTATGTTCACTGTTGTAAATTGGCATATTCCTCTTCAAAAATAGAAACTGGACATTCAGTTTTAAAGTCAGATTATGAATAAGAATGACTTAGACCATAAGATAAGATATAGGAGTTTAAAGTTCAACAAGAAAAAATTAGCAGTGACTGTGGAATTTTCTCAATGAACTTCACCGGCTTCTTCAATTAAGTGAAAAACTGAGAATACGCTGCAAAAAAGGTTATGTTTAGGCTGCTTAAGACTTTATCCTTTGTGACCAGTACTGACCCCAGAAAACAAGGTCTAATCTGCCTACATGTTTGAAAGAACATGTTCAAAAGGTGTAGCAAAGGTATAAAGAGAAGAGACAGTGTTTCAAGGATTTTTAAAATTGGCCAGCTCTAATGTGTTAGCAGCCAGAGAGAGAAGACAGATAAAGGTCCATCAGGTTCAACTGTACTAGCATCTCAGCAATAAGATTCTCAAGTGTTCATGTAGTGTTATTCATGCATTGATATGAGCTATATAAATTTGAATTAACTAATCATATTTACATGCACTGTCAGCAAAAGGACTTGTCATCATTTTCGTTATTTGCATCATTTGACCTACAGAATCTCTACAAATATTTCTTTGATGTCTCATCAAAGGCAGCCTAATAGATGACAATGGAAACTGCATTTTTATATTTCTTCACTGCTTGTATAGTGCTTATGAATTCATTGATATAGCATGATCCTCTTTGTCAGTGATTTTTTTCCTTCTCTGGCAGTATGTTATAGAAACCCAGTCAGAAGGAAATTACAGCTCTGTGTTAGACCTGAGGATAGGCAGGAAAATGATGGCATCTTAACTACAAAGTAGGCTCCAGTACTGTCAAGACTTGGATGCTTATGGGCATGTCCAAAAGCAGACATTTAAGCATACAGATGAAGTTTATCTCATCTAACTTTAAGAATCAACTATTTTAATATTTATGTCGGAACTATTCATGCTACATCCCTTGTAAAGCTAATTAAAAAGAAACAAATAATTGTTCTGGGAAAATATTTCATCTTACTGTAGACTTCTTAATTAGTTAATAATTATATTCCAGGTTCCGCTGATCTATTCTACTTTCTAATTTTAGGATGAGAGATTTAAATTCTCAAAGTACCTATTATTTCCATTATTTATAAAGGAGTCTAGAATGACTGGCCCAGCCATAAACCAACAGTAAAGTTGGTAAGCAGTATGTACTTGGCAAAAAATTATGTGACAAGAAAAGTAGAGAATTAAGGTAAGAATTAAGCATAGAATTAAAGTTATTTGCTTGGATAACAGCTGAACAAGGACTTTAAGGAATTAAGAGCACAAAGAGGTGGGCACAGAAATTCAGGTAGTTAAGTCCTCTGTGGATTACTTTTACTGTCTTTTGAAAGTCAAACCCCCTTTTAATAACCTCCTAGGTACACTCCTTTTGATTTCAAGGATGGAGTTTTTTCCATCTCACCACAGTCTGCATATCCCTCTAACTCTCCCTACTTCTCCTTCAATTCATATAGCTCCCTCTTTTTCTTTTTTTTTTTAAAACATATTTTCTTGACATTAAAAGACTGTTCTAAGATAAAAGACAATTATTTTTAAAATAAATAAACAAGGAAATCAATAAATAAGAATTAATTAAATTTACCCTTAATATAGTACATAATCTGAGTTTTAATTATATTTTACTAATTTCAAGTACAAAAGAATTAATCATTGTAAGGATAAGAAAAAGAGGTTTAAGGAGCAATTCTTTCCATCTTAATGTAGGTGTCTAAAACTGGTTAGCTGAATCACACTCAGAAAACCCATATACTTCTTTATTTAGCATCAAAATATCTTAAAGGGAAACTCTGATGTTGTTGACATGTCCAGTGAGCAACAAGCAAAAATCAAGAAATAGAATATGTCAAAGAAAACCTTAAACTTTTAGCTTTAATTTTTGATCTATATTCATCTCAAAATAACTTCAGGAGAATTATTAAGATAAATATGCCAAACTGCATGCTGATAAAGCAAAGAGACATTCAAACTAAATTTGAATTAAGACTTAACAGAGCTGAATTAAATGGGTTTCTTTTTTATAAGGTTAAAATAAATCTTTATAAATGACTAAGACTTTTATTCAATATTTTCATTATGGGTTTCTTCTATCAGACACAGTTTGTCTTATTGCCCTTATCTATGAAATGCATTATTGGGCCTTGGTTCATTATCTACATACAAATTAATTCCTTTTTTGCTTCATTTATCCTTTTTCCTCTTGACTTCTGCCTCAGTAAATTATCTCTTCCATGGAGAACAGGTGAGCAGAGAGTGAAAAAGACTTATTCTTTGTAACTAATGAAATTGTAAGGCTAAGTTACAAGTCTATAAAGAATTGCAGATGACACCTTCCCTTTTAAAGTAAAATTTACCATTTTGTCTGCATAGCCAACTTCCACAGGATAAAGGTCAAGTATCTCTAGACTGTTTTGATGTTAAGTCTCAAATGGATAGAATAGTGTGCTTCATCTATGCTACCAGCAATCAATCATATTTAAATTAAACTGTTTCTAACTTATAAATCTTACATATGTTCCTGCTTTTCATTACTTAATATATGATGACATGCTGTAATTATTCATTACTGAAGCACACAATATGCCAATAATGTCTAAGATACATAATCTCCCAAGTGTTTTGGGTTTTTTAAAATTATTTTAAGATACGAGTGAATTTATCAATTAAGTTGATATAATATTTAATGAAATGGATTTGGGACTGAATATTTAAATGTTTTTTATGACTTCATAAAAGCCATCTAAATCAAGTGCCTTTAATAAAAAATCAAAATCCTGACAAAATTAGCCTTATTGTTATTGGTTTTATATCACAAGCTAATGATCATAACAAAACAGCCAGACTTTTTTTTTTCTCTAGGATTATTTAATAGCTTCAGATAGAAATGGACCAGATGGTCCAAGATCTTACTTTTCCACATAATAATTCTACTATTTTTTCTCAGCAGTTCATCCAGATTTAATTCATCTGCTTTTCTTAAATTTTCCTGAGAGGATTCTTTCCCAGGACTTAAGAAAAACTGTTTAGTGGTCCTTAGTACGATCCTAAAGGGGATGGCTTACTGCCTGTGGATAGCACAGTTCTCTTAGTTGACGTTTAATAGACCTTTGGTACTTAATCTAAATAAAGTTCCTTAATCAGGTGAAAGTAATTTAGAAATTAATTAGATGTTAATTTATATACCCCACCACCAGCAAGGAAAGAAACAAGCTAGTGAGCTTTTTCAAATGGGGAAAGCAAAGGTATTAGTCTACAAGTAGAACCTGTAAAGAAGCTAAATTCATTGTTTTTCATCAACAGATTTATCTTGTTCAGTAACTGGATCAATTGCCCCCATCCATTGACTTCCAGTTAAACAAGTACCCTTATGCTTTATTGAGCCATAAACCATCAAAACAATGGAAGACTACCTTGATTTCTAGATTTCTAGGAATCTGTTTCATTTGAATCATGCTGAGAAGAGCCCCAAATTATCTAGCTTTGAATGAAATAAAAAAAAAAAAAACCCAAAAAAACCAACAAAACTTCAGAGATGTTCAGATCTCTCACTTCAAGATGAGATTTGAAGTGGTTATATATATTGAATTCTATATAGTTTAGCTCTAAAATCAGCTGGAAGATGATTACATTTCTTCAGATTTCTGTCTTCTATATTTTTAGTTTTATTTACAGATTTTCTTCTGCTTCAAATTAACGTATTTTGGAGAACACTGTAAAGACACAGGAGAGTAATAGTGTTTCATTCCTAGAAAGAGTATATTCACATGTGTTAAATTATAGAACTGTTTACTAATATTAAATAAAAAAATAAACATCTAAAAATACTTATAGTTCAGCCTAAGGGGCAAGTTAGGTAATGAGGGAAAATTAGATAAGTCCTTTACATCCTCCAGCTATGGCAACTATTTATATTACTGGTGTAACATTTTCATAAATATTCTATATAATAACACCTTCCAAATATAACAAATAAAATAATAGTGAAAAGAAAATTTGTTCTTCATTTACTAGACAAACTAAATAAACATGCAAAGCATCATCTCCGTAATCCTTTCAATCATATTCAATCCATTAGTTGTGGTTTAACCTGGCAGGCAGCTAAACACCACACAGCCATTCACTCACTCCCCAGCCCCCACAGTGGGATGGGGGAGAGATTTAGGAAGAAAAAAAAAAAAAAAACTAAAATTTTTATTCTATGCTTATTTTTATTTTATCTCAATTTGTGGATTGAGATAAAGAGAGTTTAATAGAACAGAAAAGGAAGGGAAAATCAAAATGATAATGATAAAAGAATATACAAAATAAGTGATGCACAATGCAATTGCTCACCACCCGCCAACCGACACCCAGCCAGTTCCTGAGCAGCGGTCACTGCCCCCCGGCCAACTCCCCCCAG
>NW_008825308.1:5007882-5011435 GCF_000699105.1 Pygoscelis adeliae | reverse complement strand
CTGATGTCCCCCTCCCTTTTTGCCCATCTTGGTCACATCGCTCCTTGTTGCTAGCGCTCCCTCGGGCTGCCTTTAGTGGGAATGGGGGGTGGCAGCCGTTACTCCTGGCCCTGTCCACGCTTCGTCAGCTGCCCTAATGAGAGCTGCCAGCTCCCGGTGGGTCTCTGCGCTCCCCTGTGGGTTCCCCGGCTCAGGAAACACCCCTGTACACTGCGATCCGCAGCTCCGCTGCAGGACGTGCCTGCACCAGAGCTGATCGCCTCTGCGATGAAGCTTCCGGCAGGTCAAGCTCAGATAAAGCCTATAAATCTTGGGGCCTCTGTGGTTATCTTAGCACACAATATGTTACAAGCAATAGCAGCACCGTATTTCCTAGGCTATAGGGCTATACACAGTACACTCACTTAGAAGGAACATGTATATGGCCTTACTATCCTAAGTGGATAAAAATGCTCCAACCAATGAATCTGGGCAGTGTGCTTTCTTGGCGCATCTCATGGATCCCTTTCATCCTTGATTTCTTTTGATTAAGGTTGAGGGCAATGCCTTTACTTGAGGCTGCTGGGAAAAGTTACTGCATAGGTCTTTACCTATCTTGTATTCAGAAGATGGTGGTGTCCTTGTGGACCCTAGAATTGAAAAATCTCATGAGTCCACTAATGCAGCCATAATTTCTTTATTATTTACATTTGACTAGATACCAAATAATGAGTGCTGTTTTAGTACAGTTTTAGACTCAGAAAAAGGAAATAAGTCATTCCACATAAAGGGTGACTAAGTAAGCTAGTCTGGTAAGGAGGCAAAATAGGGGAAAAATAATTGAGTACTATAAATATCATTATCACCATAAAAAGTTTTTTTTTTGCTGTCTTTTCAAATGTAAGAAAAATTACAAAACACCAGCTGAAAGAAGTAAAAAGTAGGTTAAAATCCAGAAAAATTAAATGGTTCCTCAAATAACATGTAAAAATAAACTCTGGAGCTCTTTGTCATATTGTGGCTGCTGGGGTTTAGTCAGGGTGAAACCGGGACAGATCATAGAAGAGAAATATACTGAGGGCTCCAAAATACATTAAATAAAACAAAACTCAGGTCTTGCTATTGAAGTCTATTCTCTTCCCTAGGCATCAATTTTTACAACAGTTGGAGACAGGATACTGAACGAGATTGGGTTTTCCTCTGACCAAGCAAGACAGACTTTGTATGTAGGGTTTTTTTTTCCACTGTTTCTAGTAACTTGCTCTAGGCTGTGTCCTGCTCATCATAAGAATTGTTATGAGACAGAGGCACCTAGGTAACATATTCTTAGTTCTTGGGTTTTGTCTGAAAGTTAGACACCTGCAAGCATTGTTACATCAAAGCTGTATTTACCTAAAGCTTCAAAAGACTATCACAATAATGGATATTTTCTGGCCAAATGTGAATACACTAATAAAATAGCTGTTTATTTTTTCATTCATTTCAATAAGACATTCAAATTATTTCAATTTCACACCAAAAAGGAGGGGAAAAGTTATAAAGTAAGCATGAAATAAGGTGGGAAAAAATGGCAAATATATGTGTACTGACATAGAGTGAAAAATGTTTCGACAGATTTCAATAACTACCTCAAGACAGTGTTTACTATAACTGTGTGTCTAGAGGTTAGCAGTAGAAATGTTGCTATTTAACTTTCAGGTGCTCAGCTGCATATTCTTCATTAATCTCATATACAGAGCTCTTATCAGTGATACCAGTGGGCATTTTATACATAGCATAAAGCTGCATATGATGTAGAGATTCACATTGTGCATAAAACATCTATCACATGTAGCAGAAAAAAACCCAGGTGTCCCAGGTTTGCACACAGAAAAAACATAATGTGCTTATTTGTATGCCAAGATCCAAACAGACTCTTTTCCAAGCTGGCAGTTACTTCCTTACAGTCCTGATGGGCATCCAGACCTAGGAGGTAACTAAACAGACACATTTATGGTGAAGATATTTTAGTGTTAAAAATTTCCAGCAAGAACATCTCTGAAGTAAAGAAGTACTCGAGGAAAGTCTTTCAATTTAGATGTATTTTTATTTTCCTTCCTCCTCCCCTTCTACTTCTTTCCCTTTTTCTCTGTCCCTTCTCTCCTCCCACAATCTCTGTCTCCTGAGCAAAAGGTTTCCTTGGGTTTTTTGGGTTTCTTTTTTTTTTTTTTTTTTTTTTAATAAACATGGGTAAGAAGCTCTTACAGAAGAAAAAATAACTTGATTTGTATGGAGGATATCACTTTTTTTTGTTTTCCCCCAAAAAAACTACATAAAAATGTTTTCAAAGGAAACAGTCAAATATGTACTGTTATAGGAAAAAGGATTTTCATGTTTTAGAAATATTTATCTCATTTTATCAGTTCCACATTCCAGAACAGTCTAAGCCTATGTGAATATTGCTATGAAATTATTTTGTTAAATGTGTTTATAGAACTGAAGAAAGAACTTTATCATTTATTTTAATAGTATTGAGATAAAAATATGGAGTAAATCAAAATATCAAGCTTGATCTTGTAATACAAAGGTCTATCATTCAAAGCAGATATCTGTGATATTTGCATATGATTTTCCATGCTTTCATTTCCTGATTTATTTCTCTTCAAAAGCAGAAGGATATTTTTGTCTTATTTTACTGTATTGGAAAACTGAAAAGGAGTGTACAATGTGCAAAAAGTATTTCTAGCCTTTTATGCTTTTGAAGATATTCTGGGATATATATATGTGACTGTCCTGGTTTCAGCTGGGATAGAGTTAATTTTCTTCCTAGAAGCTGGTATAGTGCTGTGGTTTGGATTTAGCAGGAGAATAATGTTGATAACACACTGAAGTTGTAGTTGTTGCTAAGTAGTGCCTACACTAAATCATAGAATCATAGAATCATAGAATCATTAAGGTTGGAAGAGACCTCCAAGATCATCAAGTCCAACCGTCAACCCAACAACACCATGCCCACTAAACCATGTCCCTAAGCGCCTCATCTACCCGTCTTTTAAATACTTCCAGGGATGGTGACTCAACCACTTCCCTGGGCAGTCTGTTCCAATGTTTAACTACTCTTTCAGTAAAGAAATTTTTCCTTACATCCAATCTAAACCTCCCCTGGCGCAACTTGAGGCCATTTCCTCTCGTCCTTTCGCCAGTTACTTGGGAGAAGAGACCGACACCCACCTCGCTACAACCTCCTTTCAGGTAGTTGTAGAGAGCAATGAGGTCTCCCCTCAGCCTCCTTTTCTCCAGGCTAAACAACCCCAGCTCCCCCAGCCGCTCCTCATAAGGCTTGTTCTCCAGACCCCTCACCAGCCTCGTTGCCCTTCTCTGGACACGTTCCAACATCTCAACATCCTTCTTGTAGTGAGGGGCCCAAAACTGAACACAGTATTCGAGGGGCGGCCGCACCAGTGCTGAGTACAGGGGCACTATCACTTCCCTGCTCCTGCTGGCCACACTATTTCTGATACAGGCCAGGATGCCGTTGGCCTTCTTGGCCGCCTGGGCACACTGGCGGCTCATGTTCAGCCGGCTGTCGACCAAC
>NW_008825308.1:5001619-5006223 GCF_000699105.1 Pygoscelis adeliae | reverse complement strand
GCCCCATACGTGCTAAGCGGATATTCCATACCATATTATGTCATGCTCAGTATATAAACTGGGGGGAGTTGGCCGGGGGGCAGTGACCGCTGCTCAGGAACTGGCTGGGTGTCGGTTGGCGGGTGGTGAGCAATTGCATTGTGCATCACTTATTTTCTATATTCTATTATTATTATTATTATTATTATTATTATTATTATTGCTTTCCTTTCCTTTTCTGTCTTATTAAGCTCTCTTTGTCTCAACCCATGAATTTTACCTTTTTTTTCCTGATTCTCTCCCCCATTCCACTGGGGAGGGAGGGGAGGGAGCAAATGGCTGTGTGCTGTTTAGCTGCCTGCCGGGTTAAACCACAACAGTGACTTTTGCACTTTTTTCCCCCCATTCAGTTACAACAGCTTATTTCACAATACTGCTTTTCTACAAATATACTTCATTACAATGTGTTACAGAAATGTGCATGTCTATTCTAGTCTTTTAGCTTTTTTTCTGTTATTTGAAGAATGTTGAATCTTCACACGTCTAATAACACCTAAAAGGTAAATCAGCAATTGCAAGTTTAATAGCTGCTAAGTGCAAACTTATATAAAATGCAATTACTAGAGTTCAAAGTCTGCTCTTCTTGCTTCCAGTGAATCATAAGTTATTCATGGTCTCTCTTGTGACGTGTTGTTATTCATGCTAGTCATGTTGAGAAGGTAATGTTCTTTTGTTCATAGAATTTTCAACTGGCTTTTTGCTCTCACTTTGAGCCAGTCCTTTGAAGTGAAAGGAACATTTCTATTAAACTTAATTGTCATTGGATCAGGGCTTCTGTGAGGAAAAATCAGGTAGAATAATACAAAGACAATCATACTAACATTGAGAATTTTTTTTATTAGTGTTTAATAAACTCATACAACAGAAAAGATTAGCTAAATATACATGATCACTTCTGCCATTGAAATAATTCTCTAGTATTAGAGTAAATAATCATCTTAATTACATGTTGATCACTGGGTGTATTCTGTCTTCATTACTTTCAGATTTCAAAGGTTATTTTATGTAAAGCAAAATAAGAATCAATCTTTAATACCCTAAGTTCAATTCTGTTAATTTACTAAATCAAATAGCCAGATAAAATATACAAAACACCTTGATCTTCCCATGCAAATTAAAACATTAATCTCAGTTCATTGAGATAAAAGTATTGCCACATTTCCCTCACTGCAGAGGCATCAGAACAACAGAAGGTGATTCATATTTCATGTAGGCTAGATGTACTTTTTTCCTTTTCATTATGGAGAGATCCCAGGACACCTAAACTTCTGACTTATATTCCCCAAATAAGGGATTCATTTACATGGCCTGAATGAAGCTTTGGGCATTAGCTTCAAAACTGGGACTGAAACGAGCAAAAGACTCAAAGCGATGATAAAGTACTGAAACCAGTCAAGGCTGAAACATTTGCTAACAATGGTCTACAACAGTGGTACCTGGAGAATAGGGATAGATGTGAGACAGGGTGTATGGAAGTTATCAGGAAATCCCAATATGGTAGGGGATCCATATGTGGCATTTTAGAGGGAGTAGATAAGTCTTCTGGAAGGGGCACCAGAAGAGAAGGTGATGGAAATACTGGCAGAAATTGAAAGAATAGGGAGATGATATAAATCAGTATGATAAGTCTCCCACCAATAACCTTATGACAAGATTAACAGTTAAGAGTCAATGGGAAGTGAGGAAGAATTGTGCAGTATCTTCTTCGTGACTCCTCTAACATGTCTTCCAAAAAGTTTTGGAAAAAAAAGACAGCCACGTACAAGAAAGTAGTTGACTACTAACCTATAGCATCTAAGACAAGGTGTTCATCTGCATACGTGTAGCAAATATTATTTTATATTAGAATATGCATTTTAGCTGTTTGTTATGAAGAAAAGAACCAACACATAGCAAACAATCACAAGATTGATACACAGTTGCTTAAAAATATAAGCTTATATATTCAATAAAATAAGTAAAGAAAAATGCAGTTAATTAGACCCTTAATATCACCAGAATCTTCTGTGGAAGAATATTTTCCAACTAAGATGGCTAACTAAGGTAACTTTTGCTATTTATTGCTTTCCATAAGAAAAATCCAAAATCCATTATGGTCTTTGCATACCCTTAAAAATTCCTGTTGTTTGGTCTTCTTCATCTGTTTTTGGTTTTTTTAGCCACCCATGTAGGCTCCCCGCTACCAAAACCTTGCCATGCAAATCCAGTACAACTTCCCTATAGATTTTATTTTATTTTTCTTGCAAAAGTCTGCAACTGGAACGTATGCAATAGACCGCATGTTTTCTTTCAGTAGTTTTGGTCACATGCACTTTCCTTATGCATTTTTAGGAACTCTCATTTTCAACACAGGGATGGAACAAACCAGACAACTATTTCTCTGGGCTTCTCCAGAGTTTTTCCAAGTTCTATATAAATTATTCCTTGAAGGGTTTTATCATGCTTTCTGTTTAGTCCATAAACAATTCCTTCCTGGCAATCTATCTTAAATTTGCATTTGTTTTACATTAATCATATGTTATTATTATTGTCACTTGTAATTTGTAAATTACTTGTATGACCTTTTCTTGTCTTCCCAGAATCACATACCTTGATTAAGAAATTTAACACTTATAACTATAAAAGTACAATTATAAAATATTTGTATTGCTAAGTGTCCTGGTTTCAGCTGGAATAGAGTAACTTTTCTTCCTAGTATCTGGTACAGTGCTGTGTTTTGGATTTAGCATGAGAATAATGTTGATAACACACCGATGTTTTAGTTGTTGCTAAGTAGTGCTTACACTAGTTAAGGACTTTTCAGCTTCCCATACTCTGCAAGCAAGGAGGTGCATAAGAAGCTGGGAGGGAGCATAGCTAAGACAGCTGACCCACACTGGCCAAAAGGATATTCCATACCATATGATGTCACGCTCAGTATATAAGCTGGGGGGAGTTTGCTGGGGGGCAGTGACCACTGCTCGGTGACTGACTGGGTGTTGGTCAGCGGGTGGTGAGTGGTTGCATAATTTTTTTTTCTTTCCCTGTTTTTTGTTTTGTTTTGGTTTTTTTCTCTCTCTTTCTCGTTGTTTTAGTTTCCATTACAATTTTTAATATTATTGTTATTAATAATAATAATTATTATTCTATTATTTCAGGTATTAAACTGTTTTTATCTCAATCCACAAGTTTTCTTCCTTTTGCTCTTCCAATTCTCTCCCCCATCCCACTGCGGAGGGGAGGGAGGGTGAGTGAGCAGCTGTGTGGTGCTCAATTGCTGGCTGAGGTTAAACCACTACACTAAGGATACCTTTAAACTGATATTCTGCTTCATGCTTAGAGTAAATCTTCGATTGCATTATATTTTATCATAATACCCATTTGTTCTCTTGGAATTCTCATTGATCTTTCATTGAATTAGTTATTAGATCAACACAAACTGTATCACCTATAACTGCAGCAATTTAGTTTGTTTAAATAACTGTATTGATTACACTATAAGCGGTTAAAAATTATTATCATCTCAGGTAAAATAACCAAATTAGAGCTGAATGAACTGTAGACTTCTTTGTTTTGTGTTTACAATCAAGCCGTCTTCCTGTCATCCCATCATTCTGCTCATTAGTATCAGTTAGGATAACTGAATTTTGTTTATTTTACTCACTGTTTCTCTCTCTTTACACATGCTTTAGAAAGAAAAAAATTAATAAAAATATCTATTTTTTAAAACTTGTCCTATTCATAGTTTGATTTACATTTTCAAGAGCAGGTTTTACCTGAAATTTCATTTCTTCTTGATTTTATAACTTTAATGAAAAATTCACATTGCTTTGGAATTCATAGAATCATAGACACATTTAGGTTGGAAGTGACCCTTAAGATCATCGAGTCCAGCTGTAAACCTAACACTGCCAAGTCCACCACTAAACCATGTCCCTGAGCGCTACATCTATATGTCTTTTAAATACTTCCAGGGATGGTGACTCAACCATTTCCCTGGGCAGCCTGTTCCAGTGCTTAATAACACTTTCAGTGAAGAAATTTTTTCCTAATATCCAATCTAAACCTCTCCTGGAACAACTTGAGGCCGTTTCCTCTTCTTCTATCACTTGTTGCTTGGGAGAAGAGACTGACACCCACCTTGCTACAACCTCCTTTCAGGTAGTTGTAGAGAGCGATGAGGTCTCCCCTGAGCCTCCTTTTCTCCAGGCTCAACAACCCCAGTTTCCTCAGCGCATCCTCATATGAAAGAATTCTTCCTTTTTGAGGAAAATTGTGCCACACCAACCATTTATGGAAATGTAAGCATGCATAACTTCAATAATATTGCTTCCTTTTAATTTTCGTTACCCCTCCCCTCCCCTCCCCTTCTCATTTATGGTAAAACACATGAACAATCTAATCAAATTTCAACGATTACTTTTTTCTTCAATTGTTATCTTCAACCTTATGAAATGTGAGAATTATAAGTTCAAAACTATTCGGACTAGAGGGTCTTGGACTCACTTTTGTACTTGCTTAGATGTACTTTAATAATTCAAGGGAGAGGGGGAAGGGAAAAAGGAGAAGTAGGGGGTGAGGTGGGG
>NW_008825308.1:4998056-5001555 GCF_000699105.1 Pygoscelis adeliae | reverse complement strand
GAGAGGGAGAGGGAGAGGGAGAGGCAGAGGGAGAGGGAGAGGGAGAGGGAGAGGGAAGGAACTGGTGGAACTGCATTATCCTAGCTGAAGTATTCTACCAGTACTCTGCAGTTACTTTTTTTTTTCCTTCAAATTTTCTTCATTTGCCTTACATGCATACATATATATGGTCTAAACATGTTATAAAATCAGAATCTTAAGCAGACTTTTGAAGATCCTGGACAAAGGGAGATGAGTGGTGAGCATTCGCATGGTGAGTTTAACAAATCATGACCTCTTCATGGCAGATAAAAAAATATCATTTTAGCCCTCCTGGGATATGTTTGTGCCTGAAATGTTAGGCGCCTGAGTTGTACCAGCTGACTATGCTGGCTGAATGGAGTTGTCCTCCATGGTTCTCTTGAATTTGGTTTACTGTTTCCAGTACCACGTGAGCCTCTGAGGCACTTTATTGAATAGCTGCCCTGTCCTCACTTGTAAATCAGCCAGAAAGATTAAAGCTGACTGCTACATCTGTATGTGCTGCTCCAGATGTGCCTCCACATTGTGGCGAGCAAATCCCTGGTGTATCGGCTTCTAAAAGCATATATCAACCCCCTCATCTCTCACTCAGATGATCCATTAAGTATTTGAAGTATCATATGTTCTATAAATGGTACATGCCAATGCTAGTAGTACACAGGATTTTAGAAGATAAAAGCAAAAACACTAAATAGAGAACAGAATGATGAAGAATGATAATGTACATTAATGATTGTATTTCTGTGCTAACGTAAGCCTCTCCTGGGCTAACTTGTTATGCAGATATTTCCCCTTTGGCTGACAGAGTACATCTGTTTTTGTTAGTCTCCTTGCTGTACACAGCATATTTTACAAGCCAAGCAATTAGAAAGGAGATTTTTTTCTTGATGTGCTGATGCTGTGATGACTTTCTATTGGAATAAGATATTTTACAATCAATGGTTTATTCTAAAATTATATCCAAGAAAAACAAACACATATTCCCTCTCTGAATGTAATTACTATGAGTCTTGTAACTTTTCAGCAGGGAAAAGAAAGACACCCCCCACACACACATTCTAATTACAAATTAATCCAGTAGCTGAGAAAAATTTAAGTATGCAGAATTAGATCACTCTTGATAATAAGGTTATTTTTCTTGAAGCTGTTATTTGTAAACCCCTTTTTGTTTAGGGGTGTTGTAGTGACTGTGTCAAAGAATGATTGTTTTAATCTCTGCTTGTTAAAGAGAGTATAAACTTTTAATTCAGAAACAGACTTCTCTTCATTTATTCCTGCCTTTACCACTACAATTAGGTTCCTATAATTTAGTCTGTTTGGGGCTATACTGTATCACTGTTTGAAAATTGAAGATAGCATCCTTTGTATACAGCAATGAAGTAACACTCCATTTTATGAGCTGTCCTACAGGTGGAGCTGGTAGGATTTTGATTTGAGGGAAAATTCTTATTCTTGACTTTTTAAAGTCTCAAATGGTTCAGATTTGACTCACTATACTTTTTACATTTTGGTAAAGTGTTTTGTAGCCTAAGGAAAAAAAAAATCAAGTTTTTAGTAATTTCTATTGTAATATCTCTTTTTTTTCTTCTAAGTGGTCAGGCAACAAAGTGGTTATTTCAACAATTGTGGACTTGATCCCACTACACTGCAAGATATGAAATGTGGTAACTGTCTTTGAGTGCAAGATGACATTTTTGGTCACGGAAAGAACTGGAAATAGTTTTTAGAGATAGATTTCATTTCTACATACTGAAATAATTTGTATATATTAAACTTATTTTATGATCATTAAAATAAAATTCTTCATAGCATGCTTCCTTTTCACTGTGAGATAGCCATTTATACAAGTGAGGCGACTCTGTCTGCCTACTTCTGTTGATTGACTGTACTGTCTAGAAACCTAGCTGAGATAGAAGGGTTATTAACAGTTAGATGACATGTCATTCTAGGTGGCTAACAACATGTAGTATTTCACTAATATCAACATAGCTGATGTACAGAATAAGAAATATTCAAGGTAATAATTACTCATGAAAAGTATACAGTTGTCAAAATTGTAACTGTTCCTGGACATTACATGAGAAATATTGTATTTAGCAATCTAAATATTTGGTTAAAAAATGAAGGTTCACCTCTCAGATTGTGCATAAAACTGGTTAGGATGGAATACGGCAATATAAGAAATAACAGAAAAAAAGTAATGCTCTTTGTTAGGACAGTTCAGATTTATTACTGCTGTCTGCTATGCTAATTTGCCACATCTGCTGACGTATGTACCATTAAATTTGTGATCAAAGTGGAGTAGCTGGAGGCAGGCAGCCAATCTGCACACTCATCTAATAGTGAAGTGTATTTTATAAATACAAAGAACTGTAGTGTTTCTCCAACATACTACAAATACTTCATAAATAATCATCAAAGGTATAAACCTACTTAAGCAAGATGTCTACTTTTCTGATATAAAAGCTTTCTTTTTTCAGTTTACCCTAATTGTATATATAAATTTGCATTTGGATTTGAGTATAAGATGTTGTCTCTTACCTACTTAGAGACACACATATGCATACACAGAAGAATCATTATTCAGTTGAAATAGCCAGGTTTTTGTCTTTGCAAATGTTATTTTTATATTGTAAAATTGCTTCAGTGCAAACATGCATTCTAAAGCTGAATAATGTTTTAAAGGGCAAAATGGACAAATGAAAAAAAAATTATTTGAGAAGAGTATTCAGGTGCTAGATTACTGGAATATGCACACTGGGCAAAATGTTACCATAATAAGGTTATTGGAAATCCTGCAACGGATTTCACTGTGATTTATTGGACATACTGAAGACAGCTGTATAGGAAATGCATTCTACAGTATTTGTCCAATGTATTTGTCCTCATTGACTAAAAGAGCTATACAGCATTTGAGAGTCACTACCGGTGTGTAAATATCTACATTAGATCATATGAATCACAGTGTATTAGTCTTTGTGTTTTTCTCATAAGAATTTGAATTATTTGGCTAATTTCAGCCAAGTTGGACAGAGAGCATAAGGACTCAGTCATAATTATAATTATAACATTGATATAAGTACTACTACTACTACTACTACTACTACTTCTTCTTCTCATTATTATTATTATTATTATTATTATTATTATTATTATTATTATTATTATTATTATTATTATTATTATTATTATTATTATTATTATTATTATTATTATTATTATTATTATTATTATTATTATTATTATTATTATTATTATTATTATTATTATTATTATTATTATTATTATTATTATTATTATTATTGCCATCCAGAGGGACCTGGACAAGCTTGAGAAGTTGACTTATGTGAACAACTGAAGTTCAACAAG
Source organism: Pygoscelis adeliae (assembly GCF_000699105.1). Classification (NCBI taxonomy): domain Eukaryota; kingdom Metazoa; phylum Chordata; class Aves; order Sphenisciformes; family Spheniscidae; genus Pygoscelis; species Pygoscelis adeliae. Next base: position 4,998,165 of record NW_008825308.1, on the reverse strand, counting down.
GCCAAATTCAAGGTCCTGCACCTGGGTCGGGGCAAGCCCTGGTACAAATACAGGCTGGGGGATGAAGGGATTGAGAGCAGCCCTGCCAAGAAGGACTTGGGGGTACTGG
>NW_008825308.1:4989624-4997954 GCF_000699105.1 Pygoscelis adeliae | reverse complement strand
CCCACCTGGAGTACTGTGTCCAGCTCTGGAGCCCTCAGCACAGGAATGACACAGACCTGTTGGAGCAGGTCCAGAAGAGGATCACAAAAATGATCAGGGGGATGGAAGACCTCTTATTTGGTGACAGGCTGAGAGAGTTGGAGTCATTCAGCCTGGAGAGAAGAAGGCTTTGGGAAGACCTTATTGCAGCCTATCAGTACTGAAAGGGGGCTTGTAAGAAAGATGGGGACAGGCTTTTTAGCAGGGCCTGTTGCGACAGGACAATGGAGAATGGTTTTAAACTAAAAGAGGGTAGATTTAGACTAGCTGTAAGGAAGAAATTTTTTACACTGAGGGTGGTGGAACACTGGCACAGGTTGCCGAGAGAGGTGGTGGATGCCCCATCCCTGGAAATGTTCCAGGTCAGGTTGGACGGGGCTCTGAGCAACCTGCTCTAGTTGAAGATGTCCCTGCTCATTGCAGGGGGTGTTGGACTAGATGACCTTTAGAGGTCCCTTCCAACCCAAACTATTCTATGATTCTATGATTCTATGATTAAATGGAACATTTAGGGTAGAAGAGAAAGCAGCTAAAGTACCAAGTTGTGGGAAAACAAGATATATAGCATGAATTTTTATGTACCTCCTGTAGCAATCAATTTTGAATCTTTTACAGATTTCAAATACATCTATAAAAATATATATGTATATGGTTAGTTAGGATAATGGGATCTCAATGGTAATTATTTTCTTTTGCAAAGCTTGAAAACTGGAAGGTAAGTAGATTTTTTGAATCAGGCTTCAAATATTCACATTTCTCCTTCATCTCTTTTGATTTCCATCACTGATTTCTGCAATAGCCTGAACATTATATCTAAAATACATTGAAGGAAGATGTTATGGATAAGAGCAAACATCAGACAATAACAAATAGTCAATCATCCTAGTAACTGTAATCTTTAGAAAACCTGGCTTCAACTTTTCCATTTCTCATATATTTTTAGAAGAAAACAAATTATTACTAAAAAAATTCATCTTTGCTCCAGTAATCCCACTAGGGACAAATAAAGAAGCCAAATTTATTAACACTGAAACAAAAATAATTTATTAAGAGTATAGAAAAAAAACAAATTTATCTTCATTATTTTACATGTACAGTATTTTAAAATAAATTCAGCTGGTAACATTTGAACCCCCAAATATCTGAACTAATTACACTGATATAAATGAGATGTTTCTTATTGGATCAAGACCCAATGGTATGATAATAAGTTGATAAATCAAATCATTTTTTTCACAATATGTTAACAGAAAATCCAAGTCCATTTTTTGTAATTATATGATTAGCTACCTTATCTTATGCCTTTACAATTATAAAAAAAAAAAAAAAAAATTGAAAGCTTTTGATAATATTGATGTTTTACAGAGAGATCATGCAATTCAGTGAATAATACATTGGAGGACTGAAATAATAGTGTCTAAACTGTTTTTTTCCCCTCTCACTTTTCCACATCAGACATTATATTTACCCTCTCTGTACTTCAGACTCCACAGCTTTAAAAATAGGGATCCATGGATCAAAGCACTAAGTATTACAACAGTCTTACTTTGGATGTTGACTGATTATGTGCTTGTAATTCTACTACCTTCAACCATTTTCCCCACAGCAAAAGGTTGCCACCATATCTGTTACATAAAGAAAAAAAGCTTTGATATGCTCTGTTAAATTCAAGGGGAGATGGAAATTGTAATGTAATGAGGAAATAAAGAAAAGTAGTGAAAAAGTAAGGGAGAATGAGAGGACAGTGGGAAAACACTTTTAGGATGGCTGTATGCAAACATATACAAATAAAGATTATCGATATATAGGTTGTTGATGTTTATTGCAGTATTACTAATACTTATTAGAAAGAGATATTGACAGCTGGCAATTAAAGTCAGTAGAAAACAGAAATTTAAACATAAGTGAAATATTGAAGATTAATAACTTTGTCATGGAAGACATATTGACTACCTCTCCTTGCAAAATTCATCCATCCCATGGGAAAACTTCTTGGCCCCTATGGCAAGGTCAACTCACTACAGATGTGAAGCAGTTTGCACCTGTAATGCTTATGACTAGCTTCTGTTAGAGCAGACTGGTCATGTCCACCCTATCTAACACTTGGTACTGGGAATATTTAAACTCGCGTTGGCATCCCTATGACTCTAAGAGATAATAACTTTACTTTTTTTTTTTCTTCAGTTCAAAGTATCTGAAATAATTTGAAGATTATGCTACAGTCAGTCACCAAAGGGTGTTTTTTATAGCCTGAAAGTGATGGCATATGTTGTGTGTACTAGCTTATTATATAAGACCTTATAGTACATGTTAAGGGATGTTAAGATGGCCACCAAGTCCCCTCCTCCTCTTGAGCTGGCAGAGGCAGAGATCACTAGTGCAGCACACACAAGACACTCTCCAGGTTCACAAGCACATGCACATTCATGGATCCCCTGAGCACCGGCACGGCCCCTTTGCCCACCCGGCACCCCTGCCAGATGCCAGCCCCTCTCACCTTCCCCACAGGTTCCCTATTCACCAGTTGGCCTATCTTGGTGCTCTGTGAAAACGTGCAGCACTCACACACTTGTCCCACAGCCACCTCACATTCACAGGTCCCCCCAAATACCAGCACGGACCCCCCCGCCACCTGATACTCCTGCCTGGACTCTGTACTCACTGGCGAGTCCAGCTCGAATTTTGCTAGTGCATACACATGCAGGCACCATGCACACCGGACTGGGGAAGATGCAGACACTCACACCCCACCTGCAGCCAGCACCAAGCACACCGGGTGTGACCTGTGGTCCTGCTCCGCCACCAGCATGGAGACCCTCAATCCCCCTTCCCTTGCACGTTGCCTCGTCAGTCTGGCACAGTCCCACTGACCCCATTCAACATCCTGTACCCCCAGGTTTGCAACCTTATCAGTTGCAAAGTGCTGGTTTGCCTGTAGTTTCTTGATAGCCCATCAATTATTGGGACTGACCAGGTTTGTTTCTGGTTATTGTATGTTAACTTTAATTGGTCAGGTTTTATGCCTCTGTGTGTTTGCCTCCCTCCCTTTCCTTATTGTCCCAACTGGAAAAAATAAACATTCTCAAACCCCACATATTCTTACCAAATTGTGCCTCTGACCGGGTTTGTTCTTGTCATGACCTCCCTTATCATGTGTCAGTCAAGTTTTTCTCTGTATGTTCTGGTTCGTGGCTCCTTTGACCAGATACCCTTAAAGGAGCAGACACGCTCCTCTTACATATGCTTACAGTATAAACTAACATTTCTTTATTAGGAACAGTCAAAAGACTAAGATTCAAGAGTGAAATGGGAATCTAAGATGACAGTATGTGATTTGTTTGTGACTGATAAAAGGATTGAAGCAGTCCAATTTTCCAGTTATAGCAGAATTGGAATTGGAATATAGATTTCATTGGAACATGTAAGTGATAAAGATTGGACTTGGCATTGATTCCCAGGGTAGGGAGGCTCTGTCTAAACTGTGTTGGAGAAGACTACTTGCAAATCCCTTAGCAATGCACATGCCCTAGTTACATCCTAAAAGCATCCTCCAAAAAAAACCTCTAGGAAGACGGGAGATACTGCATAGCGAGCTGCCTTCTGAATATATGTCTCATCAAAATGCTATGCAGCCCCTGCAGAGCCATGGCCAGACACAGATGAAGTGCAAACATTGTCCTAGACACCTTTCTTGGAAATGCCAAGGCCCTGAGGACAACACTAGGTCTTATTGATCCTGACTGGCATCATTTGGGGCCTCCCCTCATCCACAGGACCAGGAGCCCTGTTTCAGGTCAACCCTGCACACCCAGTCCTTGCCTGTGCGAGGTTTTTGGCATACTTGTGTACTGGGTGTAGGTAGCAAGGTTTGGTTTGGCAGTGGAGGGCTGCAGGGGTGGACTCTCTGAGGAGAGGCCGGGGCTGCCCCATGCCAGACACAGCCAGTTCCAGATGGTTCCAACGGACCCATGGCAGGTCACAGCTGAGCTCCTCAGCCAAGATGGTGGCACCTTGGGGAAAACCTATTTAAGAAAAGGTAAAATGCTGCCCAAGAGAGAGGAGGGGGGGGAAAAAGTGTGAGAAACAGCCCTGCAGACACCAAGGTCAGTGAAGAAGGAGGGGTAAGAGGTTCTTCAGGCACCAGAGCAGAGAAGAAGACCATGGTAGAACAGATATCCACTCTGCAGCCCATGGAGGTCCCCATGCCGGCGCAGGTGGATATGCCCTGAAGGAAGCTGTGACCCCATGGAGAGCCCATGCAAGAGCAGGCTCCTGGCAGGAACTGTGGCCCATGCAGAGGAGTCCATGCAGGAAGAGGTTTTCTGGCAGGACCTACAACCTGTGGGGATCCACACAGGAGCAGTCCCTTCCTGAAGGACTGTACTCCGTGGAAAGAACCCACACTGGAGCAGAGGAAAAGTGTGAAGGAGTGGCAAAGAAGTGTTATCAACTGACTGCAAACCCTGTTCCCCATCCCCTTGCACTGGTTGTTGGGGGGAAGGTAGAGGAGTTGGGAATGAAGTAGTGAAGTTGAGCCTGGGAAGATTGGATGGGTGGGATGGGGGGAAGGTGCTTTTAGATTTGTTCTTTTTTCTCATTATTGTACTCTGTTTAATTGGCAATAAATTAAATTAATTTCCTTAAATTGAGTCTGTTTTGCCTGTGATGGTAATTGGTGAGTGATCTCTCTGCCTTTATCTTGACCCTTGAGCTTTTCCACCTTATTTTCTCCCCATCCTGTTGAGGAGGGGGAGTGAAAGAACGGCTTCATGGGGGGCTGGTGGTTGGCCAATGTCAACATGCCACAACTTGTCTTCAGCCCTAACTCCTTGATGGACCTCAGGTGTGAGCTGTAGCCTTGTCTCCAGTCTCTGACCCCATCTCCGGCCCTATTTCTGGCCCTGTCTCTGTCTGCTCCTGTTAGGACTCCCCGACCAGGTCCCAGCCCTGGCTTGCCCCACACCAGAAGTTTCAGGGGCTCGATGGCACCCCATACCCTGGTCCCCTCATGGGGCAGCCCTGCCCCCGCTGACAGGAGACAATATGTAACCACAGTATGGAGAGAAGAGGAGGGAGCACCACAGGGAGTGAAATATTGAAGTTAGAATAATGGAAAAATAGAGGACTTTCAGAAAGCAATTTGCTCTGTGGGAAGCTTGAACAGAATTTTTTAGTGAGTGAGATGGCATTGCAACCATTTTGGGGACAAAATGTCTGAAAATAAACTTCTGTAGTGTGTTTATCACCTTACTGACTGGAAGAAAGACAAATCATGGCCTTGTCAAGGGATAAAATGAGAGTTCCTCTAGGATTAAGCATTTACTTTCTATCTGGATTAAAAATAAATCTGTAGATGCTAAGGGATATGTGAAGAGAGAGATACCGTTGCTCTTAATGGGAGGAAACATAAGAAAATATTTTTAATAGTATTAATAGAGAAGAGCATAATAAACACCAAATAAGAGTAGTCACATAAAAATATATACTGAAGAGTTAGGCAGAGCTGAAGAGAAAATAGAACAATATCAAATACCAGGATCCATCTTTACTGAGATATTGCAACAAGCATATCATTATAATATCACATTACGCAGTCTGCAAATGCTCATCTCCTAACGACCCACACAATGAAAGTGAATTTTTTAACTCCTGCTGCTCAGAGAGCATTATAGTAATTTGAGATCATAGTCTTATTTCAAAATACTGAGTTGTCTTCAACATATATTTTTGACAAATATAAAAATTAAGCAATTGTTGTTCAATTAGAATTATCTTATAACATGTTTGTATCTAAAGTGTTGCAGAAAAATTATGCTGATAATGCAATGACTTTGTATTTCCTTGAGAAAAAAAGATTGCCCCAACAAAGATTTTGTAATAAATATGAGGCAGCATACTGTTTCTACACTATAGTGTCATTATTATGGAGATTAGTAATCTCTGTGATTAAGGTTGCCTCCAAGTTTCCTCATAAAACTTTACTTTAATGTCTTTCAGACTTCACCTTTGAAAATTGCTTTGTCTTGGTAACAGCCAGCTATAATCTAATTGCAAAGAAGAATGTTTTATAAGTTTTGAAGAAAAAATGGAAAATTCATATGCTTTATCTTTTCATTATAGAATAATTATTTGAAATGTTGTTTCAAAATAATGTATCTTAGTTTTATTGTAGATAAAGTAGCTTCTTACAAGTTCTTTGTTAATTTTTTTATACACATCTCTCCTTGCATACTTATTTGGGATCTGTTTGTTCCACAGTTATACCATGGTTCTTTTTTATCAATAGAAAAAGATAAATAAAAAATAAAGAATACATCAAAAAAATCCAATTTTAGTGGTATTTTACTTAGAAATCAAGACATCAGGAAATCTGAAAGTTTCATATTGGAATTGTCTGGCATGTTTCATAGTGAGTTTGGTTATATTTTATTGAAAACATATAGGAAAGCTTTAAAATATACTTGTAATTAGAAAGAAAAAATAATTTAACAAAGAATATTATTCTTATATTGAACAGCTTGGGATCTTATCCTATTGTTCTAATGTTGAGTAAAAAAGTCCATATTTCTTCACAGAAACATAACTGATTAAAGTTTGGGGTTTTTTTTTTTCCCTCTACTAAGTGCAAAATCTTATAAAACATACATGTTCTCCATATTTTACATGCACACACACACCTAAGGGACTTATATACGAACTGCTCAGGAGTACAGACATCTCACACAGGCCAAAGTATTATGAGCGACCTTTCTCTCTGAAATATTTTAAATTAAGGATCCTTCTGAATAAGATCCATTAAACACCCATACACTTGGTATGTAATCAATAAAGTGAAAGCAAAACCCTGACATTCCTCCTCTCCAAGGAAATCCAAAGGGGAAGGAGCCCCAAGGAATGAGAGCATCCTGTTAACATTAAGTGGAAAGAAGAGGAACTAAATAAAAAATAATGATATTGATGTTCTATTATGTATCAGAGGCAATTCTACTAAAACATAGTCGTGTTTTAAACTGAAAAATTTCTAGTTTATCATAGCTTAGGGACTAGCAAGCAATACGTAACCATCCCTGACGGTTGAGGGAACTGGAGTTGATTAGCCTGGAGAAAAGGAGGCTCAGGGAAGACCTCATCACTCTCTACAACTACCTGAAAGGAGGCTGTAGCAAGGTGGGTGTCGGTCTCTTCTCCCAAGTAACTGGCAATAGGACAAGAGGAAATGGCCTCAAGTTGAGCCAGGGGAGGTTTAGATTGGACGTGAGGAAAAATGTCTTTACTGAAAGAGTAGTTAAACATTGGAACAGGCTGCCCAGGGAAGTGGTTGAGTCCCCATCCCTGGAAGTATTTAAAAGACATGTAGATGAGGCGCTTAGGGGCATGGTTTAGTAGGCATGGTGGTGTTGGGTTGATGGTTGGACTTGATGATCTTAGAGGTGTTTTCCAACCTTAATGATTCTACAATTCTATAAATACTCATTCTAAAGTAAGGCTCAAACTTCCAGAATTAGTACAAATTAGAGCTTAGAAAGAAAAGGAAGAGGACAGTAGACTTTGTGTAAGGAATGAGGTAGAAGAAGCTGTTTAAGAATTTTTTGCCAACTGGGAGACAGGAGGAGCTGTTTGAGAATCCACCATCCACTGTAGGATGGGGTCAATTGTCAGTACTAGAGATAACCTTGCTTGTAGGTGACATACAGGACCCAAGCAGTGCTCTTGTGGTTAACCAGAAGAGAGCAGTGTGAGCAGCTGTTTGTGTGAGTGGAGAGCAGAACATGGGGCAGTCAGCAGAAACAGCAAGAGGCAGAATAAAAAGTTGCAAGGAAAATGGCAAAGCTTGCAAGGGTGACCAGTAAAAGAAGCAGAAAGAAACAACTTGTGGCACCATTCAGTACAACCAATTGAACCCACAAGGTCATTTGTTTGCTTAGATTAAGCTTTGATATACTGGATGGGTTGTTGTTGTTGTTATTATTATTGTTATTATTATTATTATTACTACTATTATTTTATTGCAACAAGACAAAGTTCCCACCTAACCTAGATGCTGCCTCGTTTTGGGAAAAAAGAAGCTAACTGTAGTTGTATTTTTATCATTTAGATATTGTACACTGACTTGTTCCATCACCTTATTCATGCTTTCTTTAAGACACTTAATCATAGATTCATAGAATCATTAAGGTTGGAAGAGACCTCCAAGGTCATCCAGTCCAACCGTCAACCTAACAACACCATGCCCACTAAAACATGTCCCTAAGCGCCTCATCTACCCGTCTTTTAAATACTTCCAGGGATGG
>NW_008825308.1:4980269-4988357 GCF_000699105.1 Pygoscelis adeliae | reverse complement strand
TCGTTGACTGCTTCCTCTTGGATTATGGGGGGTTCATCCTGCTCGCCGTCCCTGTTTTCCAGCTCAGGGGGCCGAGTACCCTGAGGATAACTGGTCTGCCTGCTAAAGACTGAGGCAAAGTAGGCATTAAGTACCTCAGCCTTTTCCTCATCCTCGGTGACAATGTTCCCCCCCGCATCCAATAAAGGATGGAGATTCTCCTTGGCTCTCTTCTTGTCATTAATGTATTTGTAAAAACTTTTTTTGTTGTCTTTAACGACAGCGGCCAGGTTGCGTTCTAGCTGGGCTTTTGCCTTTCTCATTTCCTCTCTGCACGACCTAACGAGATCCCTGTACTCTTCTTGAGTCGCCTGCCCCTTCTTCCACAAGTGGTAAACTCTCCTTTTTTTCCTGAGTCCCAGCAAAAGCTCCCCGTTCAGCCAGGCCGGTCGTCTTCTCCGCCCGTTCTTCTTGCGGCGTACAGGGACAGCCTGCTCCTGCGCCTTTAAGACTTCCTTCTTGAAGATCGTCCAGCCTTCCTGGACCCCTTTGCCTTCTCAGGACTGTCTCCCAAGGGACTCTCTCAACCAGCGTCCTGAACAGGCCAAAGTCCGCCCTCCGGAAATCCATGGTTGTGGTTTTAATGGCCCCCCTCCTGACTTCACCAAGAATCAAGAATTCTACCATTTTATGGTCGCTAAGCGCAAGACGGCCTCTGACCACCACATCTCCCACCAGTCCTTCTCTGTTTGTAAACAGCAAGTCGAGCGAGGCACCTCCCCTGGTAGGCTCACTTACCAGCTGTGTCAGGAAGTTGTCTTCCACACACTCCAGGAACCTCCTAGACTGCTTCCTCTCTGCCGTGTTGTATTTCCAGCAGATGTCCCGGAAGTTGAAGTCCCCCACGAGAACAAGGGCCAGCAATCGAGAGACTTCTGCCAGCTGCTTGTAGAACGCTTCATCTGCCTCTTCATCCTGGTTGGGTGGTCTATAACAGACTCCCAGCAGGATATCTGCCTCATTGGCCGTCCCTTGCTGGAGTTCCCACCCAAAACATGGGAAAATTAGACCAAACTTCTTGATGTTCAGCTCATGGTTATGAGTGAAGAGATATCTGCCTCATTGGCCGTCCCTTGCTGGAGTTCCCACCCAAAACATGGGAAAATTAGACCAAACTTCTTGATGTTCAGCTCATGGTTATGAGTGAAGAAAATTTGGTTTATTTTTCTCACATTTTTGGATGGGAAATCTAGTCAGTATTTTAAAACTGAATCTGGGTGATGGTGTTAGCTATTCATTTTTGGCAGAGTGGTTCCATAATCAAAGCCTACAGTCACAAATCTGAACTGCAAAGTAATGAAAATAGTCCAGTGTTGTGACCAGCTCATACTAAGTGCACAGCTAAATTGATGGATGGTAACTGATCAGGGAAAATTTAATCTGGGGAGGATTCAATTGCAGTATCAATGTATAAGTTGAAGGGCTTCATAGGTGCATCATGTTAAAAAAAGGGAACTTGCTACCTTAGATCCCACCAATGGCAGGCTTACGGTACACTCCATAATCCCCCTCAGTACTCAAAAGTCAACCTGAGCTTGATTTAACTCATATACCCAAAAGTAAATCTGAATTTGATTTAACTCTCCCCATGAAAAAAATACTTCTCAGCAAAAATGAGACTTAATGTGACATGAAGACTTTTTCTTTGAGGGTGTTGCACAACACTTCCTGTTTTAAAGAAAATTCTGCTAGTATATTTTAATGTTTTGTGGCTGTTTTTTTTTCCAAAATTGAATGAAATTAATGAAAATTTATATTTTCTTGGGAAATCAAATTATCTTAAAAAGAAAGTCATGTGAAATTAACTTTAATTTCTGTTTTTTAAAAATGTTCCCCATTGTATTGCTCCAACACAGATAATATCTAATGAGAATAATGTAATGTAGAGAGCATGAGACAGACATACTTCATGGGAAATACAACTCAGGTCTGTTCTCTTCTTAATCAAATGTTTAGTACAATCATATATTTAGGAAAGGCACCTGTCCTGGTTTCGGCAGGGATAGAGTTAATTTCTTTCCTTTAACCTGTGTATTATTATTATTATCATCATCTTATTATCATTATCATTTTATTTCAATTATTAAACTGTTTTTATCTCAACCCACGAGTTTTTCTCACTTGTGCTTTTCCAATTCTCTCCCCCATCCCATCGGGGGGTGTGGGGGAGTGAGCGAGCGGCCGCGTGGTGCTTAGTTGCCAACTGAGGTTAAACCACGACAGCACCGCAGAACGTCAATACAGATTTGCACCTCCTTTTGCATCTCTGAACTAAACTTCAAAGAAGTGTTGCTTTAGTGAAAGCTTCTTCTCCATCTTAACTACTAGCTAGCTCTGGCTGTATGGGTAGGAGGTTTTTTGCTCATTTGTTTATTGTTTTTTAATCAACCTTCTCATGTCTCTATCTCTCCCTTAGGCACCTTCCTTTTAATTTGGAATTATACTTTACAGCTACCATATCAACACACTCTTTAGCATACAACTTCTTTGTTGAACCTGACTTTTAATTGAATTGAAAAATGGGATTGTTTTTCAAAAAGAAAGTATCTAAGCTCAAAAGATACTGTGCTTGAACATTTGAAGTATTATGTAGTGGAAATTTTTCTAAAAAATTGTCTTAGTTTACCTTAGACACAATATGCTTCAGTTCTGTACCAAGGTGAGAATATGATCTTTCACCACCAGCTCCCCTTCCCTTCTAGACTCCTTACTGGATAGTTGTGAAGATAAATTGTGAAGTGTTCATATACATTAGTGGGGATCGCTATAAGAAAGTCTATAACAAAATCAATAACTGCCTTCAGAGTAGGGCTTAAATAGTATGCAATAGTTTGGCTTGAGGACATATCTTGAGCAATGAGAATAAAACAAAAATATTCAGTAACTGTGCATTAAGTTAGAACCATCTATCCTGTGCAGTGAATGAGAAAGGGCCAGGAACAGAACATCCCAACCTTCTGTTTTGAAATGATGTTGTCTTTTATTTTAAAAAGAGTGTATTGCATAATATATAAGATAAGGAATATAGACAGGAAAAAACAAAGTAGAATTATGCAAATATATGTCATGCATATGCAAAACCAGATTAAAGTAAGGTTATCAGCCATTTTACTTCTCACTTTTTCCTATATTTTATTCTTAATTTCTGTTTTCTATAATCTGATTCATTTGTATTCTTTCCAAGATGACTTGAAGCAACGATTACCTTTTTGTTTCTATTGAATTTAAATCTAAGTGCATAGAATGTGATTGTAAACAGATTCCCTAAACTAGACACCTAGGGAATCAGAACTGGAGGACACACCATGACAAACACCTGTACTGCCTTTGAGACTATGCTATAGAATGCCAAGCCACAATCTGCCAAGGGCTGGGCAGCTCCTTGCAGGCTTTAACGTGCCTTCTGGACCATGTTCCACTCAGCAGCATCGATTTATCCTAATGATGATGGATTTGCTATCTGAAGTCGATTCCTTCCCTGATTCTTCCCCTAGGGAAAATGAAGTATACAGTTGTTTAGTAATGTATGCTATTTATTTTCAAGTCCACATTAACAGTGTATTTGAACAGGCAAGAAACTTTGCAGAATCGGTGAATTTTGTGATAATTCTTTCTTGCATTATTGGTTTGTTCCATAGTCTTATCTAAACCAGTGTTGACCTTGTTTTAGACATCTAACTCTGAATTAGTCAATTAATTAATTCCTTTTATAGTCAGTAGAGGAAATAGAATAGCTCTAGAGGATAATTAATCTCATCCTGAAGTAGGCCAGATAAATCACTCTATGCTTACTGTTATATCTTTCTGGTTGCTTTGAAAGAAGAGTGCGGTGACTAAGTCAAAGCTAGATGTCTATCTGTAAAATGCATTAAATTTCTTGAGATGATTCCCACCTTGGTCTCTATGAATTGACTCTACATGTTATTTGACAAAGAAACTACATATTGAGCTCTCTGGTTCAGATTTTACAATAGCATGCATTTGTATTTGAGAGAACGTTTTTAATGAAAACACCAGTACTTTACTTTCAAGTATTAAAATCTTATAGTTTTCTGTAGATGCAGTTCTTTGGTTTCTGCTCTATAATATGTTCTGTGCCATGGTTAGTTAGGGAATAGGCAAGTGGTTTCAACTTTAGTCAAACAGTTTTGTGTTATGCCCCTTTTAATGCATAGGGTATGTCTACCTTAATTGTTAAGGAGATAAAAGATATCAGGTGTATTCTTAAATTTACGGCAATTAAACACTGCTTTTCAGTTCCTTATATTGATCATCTGTAAAATAAATAAGAAGTTAATATTAAGGAGTTTTCTAGCAAAGCGCAGAATGACAATTCTGAATAAGATCAGGAGCTTTTCTCAGGAAAGTGAAGGTAAATGAGGACTTTGGGTACAGGTTACCCTTATTCTATTAATTCTATCATTTTACAATAGGAAGTAAATGCCAGGAAAAAAACCCACTTTGCATAGAAATTGCTTCACTTATCTGTAAGCCTTCTACTGAAAAGGAAAAGGAGCAAGTTGCCATACTTTGTATTTTTAAATGATATAAAAAGTAATCCTTTAGAATGTAGATAATCACAACTATAATAAACTAATACCTCTAGAAAGAATGAAGAGTTCAAGTGGAATGAGATTTTTGGTATCACTTTAGGAATTGAAGGACTTTCATCTAAGACTTAGGCTGAGAGGACTAATATATGAAAGATTAAAAGAGCAAAATATGCAGATCTCAATGAAAAAAATGGTTAGGAAGTATCATGACAATTGTCAAGAAATAGAGCCAACTGAATTATTCATTATAAATACTATTAATTACAAATTTTGTCCTTTTTTCTAACTGTGAATTGCTTGCAAACTAATGCCGAGTCTGTGAATGTATTCGTTATTCATACGTATTTGCCTATGGCCTGTTCACAGCTGCTCACATTGAGTAGTCATTATTTGTTATTTTTAGTGTATGATTGCTCATCTTATATGGTATTGTTTTTGCTCCCAGATTGGCTCACACTGCACTATACTAAATAGGATAACAAAGAATAAGAGATAATGGTGAATTATGACTGCCATCCTATGAACGAATTTTAGACAAATAATTATTCGTACTAACTTCAAAAAGATATCCAGGATTCACAGACTTTTTTGGATGGCTAGTTGCAATTTGTGTAATCAGGAACAATGGACAATAATGGCTTACACAGAACAATTAACTCACTGCTGTGTATTAGTGAGGATATTTGTATATTATGATCTACATTATTTGACCAGCTGTTCCTACTCTGTTCATATGTGATCACAATGGCTCCCATAATCACCTATGCAGTATTAGTTACTTGGTTTTTAAAAGCTGTATTTTGCAGACAAAGAAGCTTGGTATATAATAATCGGAAGTACTCATTGTAATATGCTGACAGCTGGAACTGGATAATAAATAAAGCAAAGATATTCCAAGTTAAGAAAATATTCTGAACATTAGCAGTTCTTCCAGAAATGATTACCAAAAAAACACCATGGACTCATACTCTTTAGTCACACCAGAAGGGGGAGGAAAAAGATTGAATGGGCAAGTAAAAAGTCATCCTTTCAGTTCAAGGGATGGGTTATAATTGTCACAACTATCTGCAAAACCTTTTGTCACTACCAACCATATTGCACCTAACCTCTGAATGAGTTAAGAAATGTGCCATATCTGTAGAACTGCAGGGTTGAATTTCAGCTGTCGTACTTGTATCCATTTTAAAAGCAGATAGCAAATGTATGTTAGTCATTCTATAATGAAAGGTAAGACAGATAAGCATCTCATTCAGACAATTCATTCTAAGCTAAGATAAATGTTTTGGCCAATGTCCTCTGGAGATGCCTATTTCTCTTCACTAGCTATTGCAAGGTATTTGAACCAGCTGCATCACTTTTGTATAATTAAAATTAGTTTGGATTAATTGCATTATAGCCACCAAAACTTCAGGGAACAACAAGATTCTCCTTCCTCCCCGGCTATATTCTAAGGTGATGATTTTTTATTCAGTTCTCTGGGGTGAAGAAGCAGGGGAAGCAAACTTTCTCAGCCTGAGAAATGCTTAAGAACCAGATTTTTGCCTCTTTTGTGTGCACAGATTATGATGTAACAAGCCTTTGGTATTAGGAATAGTTTGAGTCTGGAATCCCAGAAATGTTCAAAAGTGGTTTTTTGGATTGTTCTCCTTAATGTAGGTTTCAAAATTACACCTAAAGCACGCTTAAGGATTCTAAATATTTTGGCTAATATGACTCTGTATGGTTTTTTAGTGATGGTGATAACATCCCAGCTAGTTCATCAAATAATTTTCTTTTTCTAACCATTGTTTGTATTCACCTTGCAACAGATGTTCTTTCCCCAGGAACTGATTTTATGTGATTATTTTTGAAATTTAGCTATAATGATCATTGCAGAGACTGGAACGAGAATTACAGTTGAACGTCAACAGGATGTGGGGAGAAAATAAGATGGAAAAGCTCATGGGTCAAGATAAAAGACAGGAAGATCAGTTGCCAATTACCATCCCAGAAAAACAGACTCAACTAGGAGAATAGTAATTTCATTTATTGCCAATTAAAGTAGAGTAGGATGGTGAGAAACAAAGACAAAAAAAATTAAAACAACATCTTCCCCCCCAGCTCCTCAGGCTGAATGTCTCTCTTCATGCCCTACACCTCTACCTCCTCCCCCAACCTCCCAAGTGGCAGGGGGGGATGGGGAATGGGGGATTACAGTCAGTTCATGACAGTTTCTCTCTGTTCTTCCTCATGCCTTTCCTCTGTTCCAGCATGGGTCCCCTCCACGGGCTGCAGTCCTTCAGGATAAGCCTGCTCGAGCATGGGTCCTCCATGGGCCAGTGTTCCTGTCAGGAGCCTCCTCCAGCTTGGCTTGTTCATGGGCTGCAGCTTCCTTCAGGCCATATGTACCTGCTGTAGGAAGCACTTCTCCACAGGCTACCGGGAAATACCTGCTCCAGTAGAGTCTTGTCCAAAGGCTGCAGGGGAATCTCTGTTCCAGCACCTGTAGCACCTCCTCCCTCTCCTTCTTCACTGACCTTGATGTCTATAGGGCTGTTTCTCACACTTTTTCCCCCTCACTCCTCTCTCACAGCTGCTGCAAAGCATTTCACTCTTTCTTTAATATGTTTTCCCTGAGGCACCACCACCTTGGCTGAGGAGCTCAGCTGTGTCCTGTGGTGGGTCTGTTTTGCAGGTGTCTGGAATTGGCTGTGTCTGGCATGGGGCAGCCCCTGGCCTCTCCTCACAGAGGCCACCCCTGTAGCTCCCCTCCACTGCTAACACCTTGACACCTACGCTCAATACAATAATACACTGTTATGAAAACAAATTTTGGCATAAATTCATTTTTATTGGAGACTGATAGCTATTATCTCTTGAATTTACTTATTTATTTTTAAGCATTGGAAGTTAGAGAAGTTGCGCAGGTAGAGAGGAGTGACATTAGTGTAAAAAGTATGAGAATGCAGAAATATGGTCTTCCTCTGAGGAAGATCTATTAGTAGCACTCCTTAAATACTAACCTCCCTCTCTGCTTCTGCCCCTATCCCTAAAATTGTCATTCTCTTAAAATAAGCAGATGTCATCCGAACATCTACCCCTTCTTTGACAATGGGCTGTGTTCTTTTGTGAAAGTTTAGAATATTTTTTTTCTGTGTCTAGACTTGTTTACAAATAACAATTGAGTCTGCAAATATGTTTCCCCTATTGGGTAATGGATCCTCTCTTCTGAGAAATAGCTGCTAGTTGTTGTTGGGGGTTTTGCTTGTTACTTTTTTAAAAAAAAACTACAGTTATATATATCCATTCTTTTAATATAAATATATGTAATTAACAACTTCTTACTAAACAGCATACAATTGTATATCCTAAGGCATGGATTTGAATATGCCCATCTGAAGGATCAGTGGAAGATGTGTAATACTAACTAACTAAGATCTGAGATGAAAATGAGTTTATAAATTTTAACTTAGTCCGTATTAGACATATATTCGTAAAGAATAGCTACATATTCTGT
>NW_008825308.1:4977038-4980256 GCF_000699105.1 Pygoscelis adeliae | reverse complement strand
AAAGAAATAGCAGAGTATGGAGTAATGAGGGAAGGGATTCAACAAGCTGAAGTTGGCAGAACAGTCCACTAATGCAATAATTTCCTTTTTTCCCCGTTTTTTTTCCTTAGAGATAAATTTTACAATTTTCTCCAAAATTAATTTTCTTTTGAATCTCCTGGAGAAACCTGTAATTCCTAAGCATTGGTATCTCACCTCTTACATGCTATTTGAATAGTGTTTTGTGAATTATAAATATGTTTTTTCCATAATTTAATAGAACAATAAAAAGGTTAATGCTGTTTTTAACTGACATCAAGAAAATAACAAATAATGGCCTTCTTAATCAATAAATTGCACTACACAAAGTAAACAAAATTCTCTGCTTTAAACTGGACTAATTATATTATTTGCAGAAATCAGAAAGTCACATGGCTTATGTAATAGCCAATTAAAAAAAAAAGCACCTCTATTTTAAAAAATAAAATTAGAACAATGGATAACATGAAAAAAAAAAAAGGATTTTTTTTCTACTACTCATTGTACAGAGCCAGCTTCTAATTTATGACAAATAATCAATAAGTCTCCTAGGCAATTCACTGCTGCTAAATTGAGACCACCTGCTGTCTGGTTGTTAAAATATATTACAAAAGACTTTCCCTGATATAAAGCAAATGTACATTCAATTTAGAAAAGGAGAGTTCCTTTAATGTATTCTTTTCATGTTTTTCTAAGAATAAATTATATTTCTAGGTGACAATTTATTTCTTCTTAAAACAATGAGGTGAGAGATAAGAAGTGTTATCCTCTGGAGGTATCTATTTCTCTCCATAGATTATACAGAAAACCTACAATAGCTGGCTTGCACTACAACATTTAATTTCTAAAATTAAAAAAATATGATTCTGACATTATGTAACATTAAACAGTACACAAGTTGCATGATTTTAAAAGTAAAGATTTAATGACAATCTTAGAGGAGTACCGTTCAAAGGAGAAATAAAGAATTTCACAAACTGAAACAAGACCAGTTCAGGAAAAAAGGTGTTCTTAGTAAGACTGATTAAGCAGTTTAACATGTTACCCTTAGAAACTGTGAATGATCCATTCTTGAGGTGTCCTGACAGGACAAAGCTCTGACCAATCTGATCAAATTTAAAAGTTGCCCTGCTTTGACTGGGCTTTTGGACCAGATGATTTCCAAAGGTTCTTTCCAGTGTAAGCACTTACATATTCATAAGCACTTACATTTACTTTAGCTTATCATTCATCTTCACTATAATATATATAAACTTTAATTATTTGTAATAATTATCTTTGGTTTATATCTTTTTATGCAATTCATGGTGTTAAGTAATTATTTTATCCCATTCTAGATGAATGGAAAACAATATGCATGCATAAAGGCAATCATATACATGTTTACTGTCAAATGCCAAAAGCTTCACTTCATAGACTTGATACACCTATGAACACAGTGAGATCATGTTCAGAATACTCTCACATAACCCACTGTTAATGTCTGAATTTTTAAAGACTGAGGATCCTGGTAACCTTTTAGATGTGTAATGTGTTTTCCATCTCTCCTCAACTTTCTGAAAAGATCAGAAACTTCTACATTAAGCGAATGACGTAGTTTAACTGCCTTCCCATCCAAATGTAATAAACTTTTTAATAAGAACATTATAATGAAGCAGTGATGAAATTGTACCTTAGCTGAAGGAAACTTAAAGCAATTCTGCCAAGATAATATAGTAAGTAAGCAGCAACAATTCATTTGACCAAATGTAAGCCTCTGCTTCTAAGTTATTCACTCTATACAAGTCCATTATAGTCAATAGAGAGAAAGAGGCACTTCCAATAAGTAGTCAATCTTGTTTTATATTAGATGTATAAAATAGATCAAATGAATAGCACTCTTGTGATTGACTACAAAGGAGCCTAGGAGTACTACTTAGATGTAAATGAATCACACTGCAGTTCCTGACTCCCACTTAACAGCCATTAGACTAGATCTGAACAGAATTCGGAATGATAGTTTCAAAGGGAATTTCAAATGCTAATTATGCTTTTATTCCAAACTTTAAAATATTTTTTTTCTTCTCAGAAAATAAACTTTATTTTACTAATTTTGATTCAGAATAATAATGTAGAAAATTATTTAATATCCAAACAAACTTGAATAACTTTGAGGGTTGTTCTTGGCTTATTTTAAAATTAAATTTGGTATTTTCATATTATTTCATGAATCTCAGTAAGAGCAATGCTGTGACAGATGCGCCTGACCCCTGAGCAGACTGGTGGTGATTTGGTGCAGGCTCCGGAAAGGGTAAAGGCCCGAGCTGTAGCCAGACGTGAACTCCCCTAGTTTCAATCTGTTCTCTGAAAACTCACAAAGGAGGGGAGTGACACAGTGAGCATCGATGCATATGAGCTTGGAACACCGACCATGTGATTAACGCATAAATAGTGGGTAGCTTTTCCAAGACTCATTTATCAAGGAACAAAGAATGTTGTGAGTACAAGAAGACTCATGCATACCTTTTCCATCACATGTAATCTGACTACAAGCCAACCACTTCATCCCATAAATATGAGAGCCTAGGTGAGCCTCCTTTGAGCTCTCCCTGCTAGGCAGCGTTGCTGCATGGCGGTGATCTCCCCTTGAGCTGGGACACCTCTCAAGGTTGCTCCTCGAGGCAGAGAAACCTTTTATCAACAACAGATCTTTGGTAAGTGACTGATATCGTGCATAAACTTGTAGTATGGTAACTTTGATTTCGTCTTGGTAACTTTGATTGCATGATGAATTGATGCTAATTAAACATTGCATCTGTATGTTAGGGAGTGTTTCGATTGTACAGAGCTCAACGATTGTGATGATGATACGGTTGAGTGTTTAGGGGTAAGGATGAAGGGGAAGGCCAACGAGGCAGATATCCTGCTGGGAGTCTGTTATAGACCACCCAACGAGGATGAAGAGACAGATGAAGCGTTCTACAAGCGGCTGGCAGAGGTGTCTCGATCGCTGGCCCTTGTTCTCGTGGGGAACTTCAACTTCCCGGACGTCTGCTGGAAATACAACATGGCAGAGAGGAAGCAGTCTAGGAGGTTCCTGGAGTGTGTGGAAGACAACTTCCTGACACAGCTGGTAAGTGAGCCTACCAGGGGAGGTGCCTTGCTCAACCTGCTGTTTACAAACAGAGAAGGACTGTTGGGAGATGTGGTGGTCGGAGGCC
>NW_008825308.1:4949172-4975224 GCF_000699105.1 Pygoscelis adeliae | reverse complement strand
GCCAATGGCATCCTGGCCTGTATCAGAAATAGTGTGGCCAGCAGGAGCAGGGAAGTGATCGTGCCCCTGTACTCGGCACTGGTGCGGCCGCACCTCGAATACTGTGTTCAGTTTTGGGCCCCTCACTACAAGAAGGACATTGAGGTGCTGGAGCGTGTCCAGAGAAGGGCAACGAGGCTGGTGAGGGGTCTGGAGAACAAGTCTGATGAGGAGCGGCTGAGGGAGCTGGGGTTGTTTAGCCTGGAGAAGAGGAGGCTGAGGGGAGACCTCATTGCTCTCTACAACTACCTGAAAGGAGGTTGTAGCGACGTGGGTGTTGGTCTCTTCTCCCAAGTAACTGGCGATAGGATGAGGGGAAATGGCCTCTAGTTGCGCCAGGGGAGGTTTAGATTGGACGTGAGGAAAAATTTCTTTACTGAAAGAGTGGTGAAACATTGGAACAGGCTGCCCAGGGAAGTGGTTGAGTCCCCATCCCTGGAAGTATTTAAAAGACGGGTAGATGAGGCGCTTAGGGACATGTTTTAGTGGGCATGGTGTTGTTGGGTTGACGGTTGGACTCGATGATCTTAGAGGTGTTTTCCAACCTTAATGATTCTATGATTCTATGACAATGCAGGAAATATTTCCTCTTCCAAGAAAAATATAATTACAGTAAATATGTTTTTTTCTTAATATTTTACGGTAGGATTTCTGAAACTATAGCCCACACAGCATGTTCCAGTGAACAGCTGGCTAGTCATGTTGTTTTGATTTGGGTTATTTTTGCTTATTTCCAGATGTTAAACTTCTGTTAAAAGATAACTTAAATACTTTAAGCACTTAACTTTTTGTTTGAAAAATTACTGTTTCGATACAGTGATGTTATGCTTTAGTGAATTATAATCCATGTGGTTAAAAATTGAGATGTCATAATACAGAATTATAATTCTATAAGAAAGAATACCTATAAATGAGAGTATATTAGGACCATAATAAATAGAATCATAAATAATGACTGAAAGCCTGTAGCTGGAATTAAATTATTCCTTAAAATTCATCTTCTAGCTTCTACTTCCCATTTGCATGTTGTTTTCTTTTTTTGCCCAGAAATTAAAACTCAATGTATTTCAATTACAGAAAGTTTTAAAAACAAACTTATTTTGATTTCTATATCTCAAATTGGCAATAAGTAGCTGAGAAAGAGCTGGAGTTCTCCATTACTAGCAAAATCAGCTCCTGGCTTCCTGCAGGCAAGCACAAGAACTAAATTAAAAATAATAACATAAAATGAAAATGCTACAGAATCCCAGATATCTTTGATTTCCAAAGCCCTGATGAATCAAGCAAGAGAAATAATTTAGCATCATGTATCAGGTCAGGAACACAAACTCTAAATAAAGAAGAAAATTATTGGTAAGTCCTTCACAGCATGTTTGTATCTCTCTTCTCCTCTTTCAGTTGTTATTATATTTTAAGTAGTTCTGGTTATATTGACTCATCATACTTCACATTTCTGTCCCCAAGGATTGATGCTGTAAGGGTATGCTTACCTTGCAAAATTTATTCTTTATTATAGCATTTCTATTAAAATTATGCAATTGCAACAATTAGAGCAAATGGGTCCAAAAGACATTTTCAGAAGTACTGTATTCCAATCCTCTGCCACAAAGTAAAATATTCATGCATAAACCCTTCTTCACAGTTGTTTGTCTAAGATGCTATTAAAAACTGAATAAATGATGGCGATTCCACAGCATTTCTTACAAATTATGGTGTTTTCCCCAGGCACCATTTTAGGGCCAGTTCTCTTCAATGTTTTTATCAATGACCTGGACACAGGGTTTGAGTACACACTAAGTAAGTTTGCCGATGATACTAAATTAGGAAGAGCCATTTATTCCCTCAAGGGTAGAGAGGCCTTACAGAGAGATCTTCATAGATTAGAGTGCTCATCAATCACCAACTGTATGAAATTTAACAAGGACAAATGACAGATTCTAAACCTGAGATGGTGTAATCCTGGATGTATGTATGGATTGGGGGACAAGAGAATGGAGTGCAGCCCTGCAGAAAGGGATTTGGGGATTTTGGTTGATGTAAGATCAATATGAGTCCACAATGTGCCCTGGCATCCAAAAGGCCAACTATATGCTGGGGTGCATTAGGCACAGTATAGCTAGCCAGTGGAAAGAAGTGATTGTCCCATTGTACTCAGCATTGATGTGGCCTCACCTCAAGTACTGTGTGCAGTACTGCCTCATGAGGGGGAGCAAAGAGGGAGGTGCTGATCTCTTCTCTCTGGTGTCTGGAGATAGCACACAAGGAAATGGTTTATAACTGCATAAGGGGAAGTTCAGATTGGATATTGAACTCACTCCAATCGCCTGGTTCAGTTTTGGTGCCCCAAACCTGATACAGTTCTCCAAGTGAGGCTTTGTAAAGAGAAGGATTTCTTCCATTTTACTTATGATATTAATTATTATATGTGTCCATTTTATGTTAGCTTTTGTAATAATCATCCATGGAAGTTACACTACAATTAATTCCACCCTTCAAAAGTCCCTGTTTAATGAAGAGAAAGCAGCAGTGAAAAACTAGTTGTCAGCCATATTCAAGTATGTAGAAGATGCATAAAATACATATATATACATAGACATACACAACATAGAGCATGATGTGTAATAATATATATGTATATATAATGAAATATGTACTTCATAGTATCTCACAGATTATTCCAGTTTGTTTTTTTTTTTTCTTTTTATGACATTCTGTTATTACGAGATTATTTCCATTTCCATTTCACTAAATCTATGGGACTCAAATTTACAATTATGTACGTATGGTGTTTCTGAATGTTTTGTGAGGATATGGATAATGCCAACCTCACTTCATTCTGCATTTCTGAAAGCTGCAGTTTTTCTTCCTCAGCTGATGGATAAGTGGTTCAACTTGAATGAATGCTTACTTCACAGGATCGATTTGTTTGGAAGAAATCTGTATAGGCTGGAAGACATGAGAGCAGTGTCTTTCCTGCATGGGTTCACAAGAGCAAGAAAAGAAATATTTTCCTCTGTGATATAGTTGTGCAAGAGTTCTTCAAAGCTTCCTACTTTGGGGTCAGAGTCAAGAGTATACATGGTTATGCATGCAGTAGTAAACCATCTGGGTGAGTTGCTGAAATGGAGGTTTACTCTTAATGAAATAAATGGCAACTACATTCACTTGAGCAATTTTTAAAAATGCAAAATATCCCCAACTGCTGTTCTGACTACCTAGCTGTCTGCAACATGCTTACTCATTAATGTTTGTGGTTTATATGTAAATATATTGCCTCTTATTCCCACCTCACATAAAAGCTCCAGCTAGGAATAATTTATTTTACTCAGATAATTTAGACACTGGTCCAGCTCTGAATTTGGATTCTTTATTTGAGTGAATATCTAATGTTATACACCTCTCTCCAGATAGTCTGAAAAGATATTGGACTATGTTGGAAACAACCTTTTACTGTGGATGAGGGACAGAGTAACCAGTTGCAAGTGATTTAAAATCCCCGTAATAGGGGATAACAGACTGAGAATCAGAAGATAAAAATGATGTGGATGAAAGAGATCAAAAAGAATGGGACTCAGGTGCTCTAGTAATTCGGGGTTTTTTTATCTTAGCTAGTTATCTAATCTCTCTCTTTGGTCATCCTTTTATAAGTGTCTGTCTATACAGACTATTATCTATTGTTTTCAATAAAGAAAGATATAATTAGTTTAAGCTAGACACCTAACTTTAAGAAGTGTAAAATTACCTGAGAAGAATACTATTTTGTACATGGAAAAAATCACATTAGGAATCCAGTTTTTGGAAAAGTCTGATGCCCAAATAATTCATTAAGGTAACAAAATCTATTGATTTACAGACAATATTAAAAAAGAGTAGGCACATTAAGTCATTTAAAATGTGTTTAGAAAAAATCAAACCACAACTTTTGTGTATGTCTGTAGCAATAACTTTATAATTACTGTAAAATATTTGAGAAAGAGATAAGCTGGATGCATATGCACACATATTTGGGGAGCTCAATAGCAACACAGTATATGGGACCGCACCATGCCTACAGTGCAGTGGGGGGGAAAGAGGCAAACCAAAGTTCCTGGGTTCTCATGCATAGTCCCATTTGGATTTCACCTCCTTCTTGTAGGAATCCACTCTTGTACAGATAACCCTATAGAAGTTCATTAAATTTTCTAATATATCTCAAATAAATTTACAGTATGTTTGTAGTTGGTACAAAGTATCCTCGCCTCAGTCACGGAGGTGAGCAGCTCCAGTGCCGGCATGATCCTCAGCAGAGCGCTCTAGCATGGTACACAGCGGGGGTTCCTGAACTGGGAAACCTCAGGGGAGCCAAAAGAACCACCAGGAGCTCACAGCCCACACAACAGTGGCTAACAAGATCTGGGCAGGGCCAGAAGAAATGGGGGCCAAGCCCCCTCCCCACCTATAAAAGAAATCCCTAGGGAGCGCTAACGACCAGGAGCTTCATGAGCAGTGTGGAAAAACAGGGCGTGGCACGTTAGCAAGGGCATGACATCTCAGTTTGCACTGCAGTTCACAGGGAAGGGCATGCAGGAAGGGCGGTGTAGCTCTGCCAGCTTGACCAAGAAGCAATGGCTTGGACAGGCATACTTTTTGCTGGGTAAAAAACTGGCTGGATGGCTTGGCCCAAGGAGTTGTGGTGAATGGAGTTCAATCCAGTTGGCGGCCGGTCACAAGTGGTGTTCCCCAGGGCTCAGTATTGGGGCCGGTTCTATTTAACATCTTTATCAATGATCTGGACGAGGGGATTGAGTGCACCCTCAGTAAGTTTGCAGACGACACCAAGTTGGGCGGCAGTGTTGATCTGCTCGAGGGTAGCTCTGCAGAGGGACCTGGACAGGCTGGATCGATGGGCCGAGGCCAATTGTATAAGATTCAACAAGGCCAAGTGCCGGGTCCTACACTTGGGTCACAACAACCCCATGCAGCGCTACAGGCTTGGGGAAGAGTGGCTGGAAAGCTGCCTGGCGGAAATGGACCTGGGGGTGTTGGTTGACAGCCAGCTGAATATGAGCCGGCAGTGTGCCCAGGCGGCCAAGAAGGCCACATGAGCCGACAGTGTGCCCAGGCGGCCAAGAAGGCCAACGGCATCCTGGCCTGTATCAGAAATAGTGTGGCCAGCAGGAGCAGGGAAGTGATAGTGCCCCTGTACTCAGCACTGGTGCGGCCGCCCCTCGAATACTGTGTTCAGTTTTGGGCCCCTCACTACAAGAAGGATGTTGAGATGTTGGAACGTGTCCAGAGAAGGGCAACGAGGCTGGTGAGGGGTCTGGAGAACAAGTCTTATGAGGAGCGGCTGAGGGAGCTGGGGTTGTTTAGCCTGGAGAAAAGGAGGCTGAGGGGAGACCTCATCGCTCTCTACAACTACCTGAAAGGAGGTTGTAGCGAGGTGGGTGTCAGGCTCTTTTCCCAGGTAACAAGTGACAGGATGGGAGGAAATGGCCTCAAGTTGTGCCAAGGGAGGTTTAGATTGGATATTAGGAAAAATTTATTCACTGGAAGGGTTATCAAACACTGGAACAGGCTGCCCGGGGAAGTAGTTGAGTCCCCATCCCTAGAGGTATTTAAAAGATGTGTAGACGTGGTGCTTAGGGACATGGTTTAGTGGTGGACTTGGAAGTGTTAGGTTAACAGTTGGACTTGATCTTAGAGTTTTTTCCAACCTAAATGATACTATGATTCTATGATTCTATGATTTTAGGGTAGTAGTAGGGGTAAACCACAAAGACCAAGTATTTAAGTTACATATATGTTGTAGAACACTGACCTGAATAAAGTAAATTTGTTTGGATTAAAATGAATTTACTAGAATTAATAGTACAGAGAGATTAAAAATACAAGAAAGTTCATTAATGTAGCAATAGCAAATGTGCTATTAATTATTTCAGAAAAATATGGAAAAGATTCGTATGCTCTATTTAGTCATTCTATATTGTGTAAGATTATTCTAAATTGCTTGACAGTAAAATATCCTCTTGACACAAAGTAATTATAATACATGAATGGATTTTAAAATCATAATAATTTGAGATACATTATTTCAGGTAAACAAATAAATTGCCATAGTCTCTAAATGACCTTCTCATTACAACTGTCTAGAATTCTAAATTGTTCTATAATGTACTTTTTATTTATTTATTTATTTAAAAGTAATTAATCAGTCAAGGAATCTCTGATGACTAGAAATGAAGACAGCAAAGGGCATATAAAATTCGCTGTATTATTTAAAGTTAAATGAACTGAGTATGATTGATGAATATGAAAAAAAAAATCTAAAAGACCACTTTCAAAATTTACAAGATATTTTCTAAAAGATATTCAGAAGTTTTATTTGACAACAGAGACAAACATGGTTAGTTATAACACAGTGATCTTTTAAAATAAGAAATATCTTCTGAAAACCAGGGGTGGGGGGAGGTTTCAGAAAGAGAAAAAGAATCAGATGTAATTCACACAAGCAATGACACCACTGCAAATTTTAGCTGTCCAAGCCTTCAGAGTGGGTCAATATTAGTGTTTCAGTTTCATCAAGATGCTCTTCTGAAGCAAATTTCCCAGTTGGCACCAACTACGCATCTTTCTTGTGCTGTGGGTTACGTAATGTTCTTTTACTATGTACTTCAGATTCCTTCGCAATTTAACTAAGCTGAGATATGCACCTATGAAATTTAGCCGTTAACAAATGTTTAGTCCATGAAACTATATTAGAGACAGTCTGAAGCAAATGCTTGTGAATGCATATAATGTATACGTTGGGTTTTCCATATCCTGCTCTTTAATTCTCTTTATATAGAACCACACTATTTGTTAAAGTAGTCACTGTCTACATTGTTGTAAAGCAATTTTGATGATGAACCAGTGATACTGCCTCAAGTAATAGATATTAATAAGCATTTACTAAAGCATTTTATCAGCATCTGTATGTATCTATAGATGCATGCATCTTCTAATGGATTGCTATTGCTGTAGCGTGAACTACTCAAAACTATTAGAACAGTGACTTAAATATGTCCAGGCAACTCTAATAAAACATTAGTTTTGTTTTTTAAGAAACCATAGCCTGAAGGCCGCTGAAGACAAGTGGGATTTTAACAAGGGGCCCCAAAAGAATAAGCACAAGATGACAGAGACCTTGAAAGTACATGCATGAGGTGATATTGGAGGTTGAAGAACTGTAAGCAAAACCTCCAAATGACCAGTCTCTGTTAAATGTTCAGCCTCTGTTCATTAAAGGAATAAACCTTTTGAAGCCTGGCAAAGCCTGTTTCAAGGACAGCAAGTTGACTTTGTTGGAAAACATAAAAAATAATTCTAGATGGATCCAAGAGTAAAAAAGAACAGCCTCTACTCAGACTTATTGCAGCAAAGAACTCAAGACAGTGGTGACTTCCTGCAGTTCCCACCCCCTTCTTATGAAGAAGTCTAGCACCATTGACCTTAGAATCCAGAAGGGCCTGCAAAGAGTGAGCAAAACATAAAAGAAAGATATAGATTATAGAAAATGTGTGCATATCATTTCTATGGGTATTATTTTGGATAAGCTCTAATAATTGCATAATTTGGACTTAGTGTAATATATCTTGATTGAATTGCTAAAACTTAATAAGATTATCAGTTAATTCTTGGCTCCACATATAAAGTGTGTTTTTTTAGCACACATAAACTGATCGTGATGGTTGGTCTTGTGTCTCGCCTTTGAGGTTTCATTGAAATTTGGATGCAATGAAATGTCCATCCTAAGTTAGTCCACAAGGCTGCATTTTAAGGTGATGAATCTGTTTGTCCTGGCAGAATTAAGATGAGCTGTCCTAGAGAAGCTCTTTATGTTCTTTCACAGTCATTTATACGACAAGCTCAGATTAAATTCCTGTGTTTTAGATGATTAAAATTAATTAATAAAATTAAGACTCTCATTTGCACTGCCCAAAACACCTTCCTTTCAATGTATAAAACTGAACATCCACCTTATTTTGATTCTTTTGCTACTGACCCAGCAAAACAGTAGGTAAGAAATGGCTTATCATCAGGATGTAAATCACAGTAGTCTGGAAACTTTTTAGAACTGTAAAAGGTCTGCAGTGAAATTACAGGATTAGGGCAGGATGCTCTCTTCTCTGTTACTTGTCTGTGGCACTTTATACTATTTATCTTAGTGAATCATAAATGACATAAGCCAAAAGTATACCTTTTCAGTGTTATTTTTTGTCCTGATACTCTTACTGCTTGATATCTCTTTAAAATACTAAAACACTAATTCTTCTGCAAGATGAGACAGTGCCAAGGAACAGCAGTCTGAACTTCAGTATAATTTAACAGCTGCATTGGACCAAAAGATTTATGATGGTCCCCTTCCCCACTGTGCACAGAAAGAGGCTGCACATTTCGGGGAAATGTTGTTTAGTAAGGGATGAGTCATGCTTTTGCAGATATTGGGGTTTCTGACTAATTAAGAAGGATGTTGCAATGAAAAAATTAATACAAATACCTGTTTAATTTTAATGTATTTAATGTATTCGTCTTTTGTATACAGATGATAAAAAAAAAGAAGATTGTTTTGATTGGTGATTTTGAAGTAGTTGTGATCCAGGAGGCCTTTATCAATTGTGAATGCAAATATCTAGACATTGTTGAAAGTTTATATTCTAATCACATATAAAAATAAATTTGAGGAAAAAAAAATATCAAATCAAAATTCAGCATAACCGCTGAAGAAGATATCATTAAAATGCATTATTCTAATAATTCAAATTATTGTTTTTCTCATTTATAGAAAGAGATTAGGAATAGGACAAATAGATAAGAAATTCCTGTAGGACTGATGTGGTGGGTTGACCCTGGCTGGATGCCAGGTGGCCACCAAAGCCGCTCTATTGCTCCCCCTCCTGGACAGGAGAGAGAAAATATAATGAAAGGCTCGTGGGTTGAGATAAGGACAGGGAGATCACTCAGCAGTTACTATCACGGGCAAAACAGACTTGACTTGGGAAATTAGTTTAATTTTGTTACCGATCAAAATTAGAGTAGGATAATGAGAAATAAAAACTAAATTTTAAAACACCTTCCCCCCATCCCTCCCTTCTTCCCGGGCTCAACTTCATTCCTGATTTTCTCTACCTCCTCCCACCCAAGTGGCGCAGGGGGATGGGGAACAGGGGTTGCGGTCAGTTCATCACACGTTGTTTCTGCTGCTCCTTCCTCCTCAGGGGGAGGACTCCTCACACTCTTCTCCTGTTCCAGCGTGGGGTCCCTCCCATGGAAGACAGTCCTCCACAAACTTCTCCAATGTGAGTCCTTCCAACGGGCTACAGTTCTTCGTGAACTGCTCCAGCATGGGTCCTTTCCACGGAGCGCAGTCCTTCAGGAGCAGACTGCTCCAGCGTGGGTTCCCCACAGGGTCACCAGTCCTGCCAGCAAACCTGCTCCAGCATGGGGTCCTCTGTCCACGGGTCCACAGGTCCTGCCAGAAGCCTGCTCTGGCATGGGCTTCCCATGGGGTCACAGCCTCCTTTGGGCACATCCACCTGCTCCGGCATGGGGTCCTCCACAGGCTGCAGATGGATATCTGCTCCACTGTTAACATCCATGGGCTGCAGGGGACAGCCTGCCTCACCATGGTCTTCACCACAGGCTGCAGGGCAATCTGCTCTGGCACCTGGAACACCTCCTCCCCCTCCTTCTTCACTGACCTTGGTGTCTGCAGAGTTGTTTCTCTCACATATTCTCACTCCTCTCTCCCAGCTGCTGTTTCACAACAGTTTTTACTCTTTCTTAAATATGTTATCACAGAGGTGCCACCAAATGTCACTGGTTCAGTTTTGGTCAGAAGCGGGTCTGTCTCGGAGCTGACTGGAACTGGCTCTGTCAGACATGGGGGCAGCTTCTGGCATCTTCTCACAGAAGCCACCCCTGTAGCCCCCCTGCTACCAAAACCTTGCCATGCAAACCAAATACCGCTGAAGACTGGAAAGCTGATGCTTTGCTTCATTGTTGGATCATCCTGACACCCACACTTTCAGGAATCAGTGAGGATAATTGTTCATTGTAACTGCAACTGAGTGGAGATGTCTCAAAGATGTGAGATTGTGTTCTCAGTTCTCTCATACTGTGTCCCCAGTATCTTTATCTTGTCCTTTCTCTCCCTTAGTTAACTTCTCTTTAACTGAATTACATGACACGAGGACATTGCTTTGATATTTATGATGCCTGGCCAAGGAAAAGGACCTGCCCAGATTCATAAAATGACATGTTATTTTGGATATTTGGAGCAAAACAATAGCAATCATAGCTCACCTAATACCTTCTCAACAATAAGCACATGACCATGATGGATAAGCCAGCACAAGAACTTACATGTTACCTATATTTTCCAATCCCTTTCTAATTTTACCAGTTATTCTTCTTTTTATGTATTCCTTTTTGGTTTTCTCCTTTCTGATGAGAAGCAAAAATTAAGAGCAAAATTCAGAAAACACTGAGTCTTTGTGCTCATGTCATTATTCTGAGAGGACTTTGGAAACAACTTATAAAACTTAAAATTGCCTAGCACATTAAAAAGGTAAATCGTGAGTTCTGTGCTTTATAGTATTAAAAGATATGGAGGCTGCAGATTCACAATGTTATTCTTGCAAATAAGAAAATCCAGAACCTCAGCATGGTAAAACTGTTTTAAACTCAGAACTAAGCAAGAATTAATATTTCTGTAGTCACCAGAAATAGATGGACAGGCAATCTGTCTGCTCTAATACAGTTGTTTAAGAGAACAAAGAAAATTTCTATGTGTACTGATCTTTCTCCATCAGCAGTAGAAAGGGAGATAGGCAACTATTATAGACTAAGTTTTAGATGGCTAAAAGTAACTCAGGTGACTACCACTGTAAAGTATGGAACTTCTCATAAGAAGGATACCCAACCTTTTGATAAATGCTAAGAGATCTGAACTTTTCAATAAATTCATTTAACTTTTTGGGGGTTAACTTTCATTTACTGCTTTTGTTTTCCAGTTTCTGGAATGAGCAAAACTTGAGTTATTAAAATGCCCTGAAAGAATAATGCCAGATTACAGAAATTTTGTGAGAAAACTTGACTTAATAATTTTTTTCACCTCAATGCATGGAACATGGACCTTCAGTTACAGTAATATGAATTATTTAATTCTATTTATTTTACAATGAGCTGAAATGTTGGGATTTTTCCTAACTGTCAGGCCTCAATCCTGCATCATGAAGTGCTGTAAACTGTTGGATTTGTGTCAGGCTCATTTTGACTTGTAAATGGAAGCACTGAATATCACAGGCTAAATCCTGAAGTCTTAGCTGTTCAAAACTCCCCTTGACTTCCTTGCTGAGGACAAAACTAAATGCAGACTTCAGCATGAATAATTAACCCCTGATCCATCAGTCCTATTTACCTGAAACACACATTTGTTTTCTTTTGGAATGAAAATTCCTTCTGAAAACTATGGAAGTTTCTTTTTTCTTTTTGTTTGCGGGTGTTGGTTTTTTTTCATTACAACTTTTCATTACACCTTTTGCTGCAGGAAAGTAGTTGTAGAAAGGAGAGTTTTATTTCTATTTTTTTAAATTAAAAAAAAAGAAAAAAAAGGAAAAAAAACCCACCAATATTCACTGTTTTTTTTTTACCTGAATTCCTTCATATGCCACTGATAGTATGTCCTCACTGATGCCCCTTAATAAAGCAACTCAGCTCTTCCTCTCACTATCTTTCCATCTTTTTGTGGCAACAACTGTTCCTTTCTACCATCCATCCTGAAGCTGGAAAAGCAAATTAATTTTCCCCCTGCTGACATTGCATCTCTCCAACTTCAGTGGGTTTCTGATTATGTACTCAAGCTCAAGCAGTTTTCTTCCATTTTCATTTTTTTTAGGACCTGTTTCTGTATTGCACATGCACCTTCCCATCTAAGAATTCAAATCACCTATGTCCAACAGTGGTTGATGCTTGGGCCTCACTATACCTCCTGTGTTTCAGCAAAAAATTGCTTTTTCATCTTCAAAATTGAATGAGAATGTAAGCTCTGTCTTTTTGGTAGCCTAAACACTAAAAGAGATGATTACAGAGCTGGAGGAGATTTTACCTTGAACTAGTATGTGACAAAATGAACTTTCATGGTCTACTGATTTAAGAAAATCAAAATGTCATTGAAAGAAAGTGATATTGCAGTGTATGCAACCCATCACTTTATTTTAATGTATCTACCTCTGCACTTGACTCTGCATAGACTGAACTGTAAAGTGTTTGGCCTTATGCAGAAACAAAGGAAATGTAATTACTTGAAAAAGCTTAGAAAATTACAAAAGTTAAAAATCTAATTTCATGAGAAAATAAATACGAATTTCTAATGGAAGTCATTTTACAGGCACTTTTACAAAGGAGTGTTAAATATTGCTGGAACTACTTTTTCAATTGCACCATTTATGGTTGTTAAGAAAACATAATACTGCTAAGAGATTTTCCCTTATGATTGAGGAGTTCATCCAAATAGTCTCAAACCCACAAACATTTAAGATGTGGAGTGTAGCACTCAACTTTCTATAGCCTCTTTGTGCAGATAGCGTTAATTACCCAGTCAGATTTTACATTCTCTTAACTAATAAAAGAACACCTTCTTTATTGTGTTAGTAGTATTTAAATTCCTATGCATTTTACTTTCATTTACATACTAAAATTTTTGATATAATAAAATAAAATTATATTGGTGGGGTGGCTGATTTTGTTATTATAAGCATGTCTTTAAAGTATGTAAGCAAATAAACAAGTACGTAAAACATGGGAATGGAAGGAAAAAGGAGAGGGGAAGGGAAATACATAGAGAAAAAAATATTATTTTGAAAATTCTGAATGCCTTATCAGCTATTAAAGTAAAAAAAAAACCACAACACATTTAAGTAGTTAAATAGCTTGACTTTTAGAGTTATTAAGACACTCCTGTTGGATTCAGTGAAAGTTATGTCTGATTAATGTTTTAGAAGGCCCAAACCCCTTAGGAGTCAGCTGAGTACTTTTATAGGCTTCAGTTTTTTGTGGTCTAGATCCTTAGTTAAGTACATAATCAAGATATAGGGAACTAAATCTAAACATGCGAGTTTGAAAATACTGGCATGTTTTCTTATATTTATTTAATTATTTTCTGTATTCTTTGATCTATTAAATTATTTATGTGCTGAAGTTCTATGAACATTTGATAAATTTCTGGAGCTTTAGCATTCCACCCCATGGCTATGGCGTTACCTGTTCTATAGGATACATTTCACTGTGTCTCTGCTTGGGTAGAAAAGAAAGACAATTTACTTTTATAGGCCAGGCAGAAGTGTAATGTTACAGGTAATATCAATCAGTGCTTAATTATTGTTATTGTATTGAAATTACATTTGAAGTGAACTTACCTCATCAAATTTTGCCATATAAAATAGATTGATTTGAAGCCTTTGTCAGGATTTTGTCATCTTCTAGTACAAAAGATGTTATTCTATAATATGCTTTGTTTTCTATAACTTTCCATAAGTTCTACCGTAGGCACAGCCAGAAGTAGTAACTGGACTAAAGCTTCTCTTTCTCATTTTGCTATCTCAGTTGGTCACTAGTCTATCTAGGTATTCTTTATTTGTGTCTCCAGCACCGGCACTAATTTGGTTGATTCATAGGGGGGAAAAAAGAAGGAAGATTTTCTCTTATGTCAATTTTTCAGGAGCTCTGACAGACCATAGCTTCATAAATCATTTGGACTATGTCTCTATACATCTACAAATGCACAGAGGCATAGCCTTCCGCTTGAGATCAGTAGTTTCCAAAAAAACAGATGTGCTTTTATGATTTTATGAGTTAAACATTATAGATCACACCTTCAGAAAACATATTTGTCTATCAGTTTATCAGTGTACTGAACTGAATATAGAAAGGTTCTCAGCTGAAGATTTTAAATACATTTCGCATTTTCTTCTTACATAGAAGGCTTATAACAGCCATCTTGTCATGGAAGGACAGCAAGCCACCTTTATGAGAAACACATTCACATTCTAGATTAAGTAATTACATGTAAAAAGATAAAAAAATTAAATCTAAGATTGATGTTACCAATTAATAATATTCTGTTGATTTCTTCCAAAAATTGAATACCCCTGTTTCTTTCAAAATGAATCAGAAACAAATGGTATTTGAAAGTTCAAAATTATCTTACCCAATGTCTAGAAATAGTTTATATTCTCTTGGAAGGAGAACTGTTTCTGATGTCATATTGATTATGTATGTTTAATCCAGAAAAAGCTAAAAAAATTCTATTTTTATTTAAATGATGGCATTTATATGAAGATGATTTATTTTATTTTCAGCAGAATTACATTTCTCTCCCTTTCTTTGTATTGATAGCGATATTTATATCCGTATACAAATAAATATATTTAAACACATTAAGGAAAAATTAAAATGTCCTTTGGACAGAGGTGATTAAGACTTTTTGGCCCAAATCTAATTAATATTTCAATGGGAATCTAAGAACTTAAAGAAAAATTAAGTAACTAATTATTTGCTGGATCTGGGCCATTGTAACTAAAGATACAATAAACATTAAAAAGCAAGCAAACAAAGGCAGAAACAAACAATGCTTCTTTAGAGCATTTTAATGTAATATATGTAGTAGTAGGTTGGACAGGGAACAGGAGTCATCACAACACTATTAATCCCTCTGGGAATATTGCCACTTAGACTGTCTGATGGGAGGGAAATTTTTGGTAAGATTTCAAACATTCTTAAGCTTCTGAGTTTATAGGGCAGAAGAAATTATAGTAATTAGTAGCTGCTAACCCAAACGTACTTCTAGGATAGTAATTTGTCCAATGGGAATAGAATTATTCTCCCTGTGTTGCATGACAGTCCTTTAGTTGTGCAGAAAGTATCCTAAACAATGGCAGTCTGGACAACTTTCCCTCCTGTATTCAGCCGTTGCCTGCAGAATACCTGTAAGCATATCCTCCACTGAGGAAGTGTCCTTGGCACCAGTGCACCTCTTCTGCAGAGCTATCACTTTCCAGAGTATCTTGGAAGGAGAAACAGAGAATATGTGAATTGAATTTACAGTAAAGCAACGTCAACAATGTTGGTGGTGACAGTAAGTGTAAAGGTCCCATTAGATAAGCCTGCTAAATAAAAGGTCAGAAATTGATCCCTGTTTCTTAATCAAGCAGCTTTATGCCACATTGCTTAGGGCAAGACCTGGTTTTAGAAGATTTTTCTGAAAATAAGTCACTTCTTATGTTCCAAAACAGCGTTAGAGAGAAAGCTAATAGATAAGTAGTATGAACAATCAGGGTTTTGGTATTCAAGCTTTTTCCTTGGCCTTTTTTACCTAATGTTTTAGACATACCCATTAGTTTTAAGGGCATGTTGAAGAACAGCTCTTCCCTCAGGGATAATGGTGTCCATTTGCACCATAACTTCATAACCATCAGTAATTTTTTTTTTAGTTTTGTTCCCCTCTGTGCCAGGCACAAGTGGTGCATGTATTTATTACCAAACATAACACCACAAAAAATCAAACCAAACCAAAACAGAAAAAAAAAAGTGCACACTGGAACAGGATTCTTTATTTTCATGGTAGCCCTCAGTGGGGAATGACTTTACTAAGCTCTCAGAGAAAGGTGTGTGGCACCTTGGGATGAGTGTGGAAAACATGGTGTAGGAGAAAGCTGCAAGGTCCTTTATAGGATAAAGCCTTTTTTTTTTTTTTTTCTTTCCATTGTGTAATTAAATAGCCCTGTCCTTAGTATTATCTTGATAACAAATAGCACACTATTCATTTTTTTTGTTTGTTGTGCTGGTTTTGGCTGGGGTAGAGTTAATTTTCTTCACAGTAGCTAGTGTGGGGCTATGGTTTGGATTTGTGCTGGAAGCAGTGTGATAATACAGGGATGTTTTCCTTATTGCTGAGCAGTACTTACACAGAGTCAAGGCTTTTTCTGCTTCTCACCCCACCCCACCAGAGAGTAGGCTGGGGAGTGCACAAGAAGTTGGGAAGGGACACAAGCCGGGACAGCTGACCCCAACTGACCAAAGGGATATTCCACACCAGATGACGTCATGCTTAACATATAAAGCTGGGGGAAGAAGAAGGAAGGGAGGGACGTTCGGAGTCATGGCATTTTGTCTTCCCAGGTAACAATTACGCATGATGGAGCCCTGCTTTCTTGGAGATGGCTGAACACCTGCCTGCCGATGGGAAGTAGTGAATGAATTCCTTGTTTTGCTTTGCTTGAGTGCATGGCTTTTGTTTTACCCATTAAGCTGTCTTTACCTCAACCCATGAGTTTTCTCACTTTTACATTTCTGCTTCTCTCCCCCATCCCACTGGAGGTGGGGTGAATGAGCGGCTGTGTGGTGCTTAGTTGCCAGCTGAGGTTAAACCACGACACTTGTTCTTTTAAACTTTTCTTGTATTATATGCCTGTGAGCATATGCACACACAAGTAGAGGCACAATTCCTTAGTTGTATGAAAAGTGTATTATGAGCTGATTCCATATTAAACAACGTAGATAAAGCCTTTTTATGCCTATGTGCTCTGGAAATGCAGATTTTATTTAAAACAGCTAAAAGTCTCGTATTGATATTTCTAGCAATTAACAATGAAATATCAAAATTTATTGCTGTAAAAATGCCTAATATGGCAGAAAATTGGCATCTTCAAGGGATGAGTATCAGCCAGAAATGAATATCAGTCTAAAGTAGTCTATCTCTATTGATTATTCCAAGTATTTAAATAGCAACATTAAGGTATATGTCTAACTTCACAGTTATTGAGGGATGTTGACAGTTCCAGAGGTAAATTGTGTAAGAAACAGCTCATTAAAAATCAGAAGGCATAAGTGAAGGCAGATATTCTTAAAAGTTCTAACATCACATAAGAAATTACAAACATCATTGAGTGAGTCAGTGGGAAGCATTATCATTCAGATAGCATTGAAGTTTTTCACTACCACCAAAATAATAATTAAAAAACCCACCTGGCTGGATAAATTGCAAAGGAGGTACTGATGAATAGATGACCCTGTATCAAAGAATATATTATTTATATTGAGCCTAATTTACTGATAACAAACTACATTGAGACAGTCCTGAGACCATATTAGGTTGGAAAGAATGTGAAGTGAAAGTCCACTGCCCATGTTAAATGTGATGATTGCATACAAGATGCAAGTTCTTACATTTTATAAAGAATTTATAAAATCTAAGAGTTTATAAAGAATTACTAATGAGGTAAAAGAGTGTCTAGAAGAAAACAATAGAAAAGAAGGTTCCTAGCCTAACATCATCAGAGAACAAGAATAGGAGAAACAAAAGAACTCCCAAAACCAGCACTGTGCTGCAGTGACATGGAAGGGCTGATCAACACTTGCTTAATTTTAACTTAGCTTATTTTCACTAGACACACAGTTAAGTTAACATGTCCTGTGTTTGCCAATAAAAAAGTCACAATATAGGTGATAGAGTGTATCATTCTAATTGTTCTCTAAATTGGTATTGGTAAATTAGGATATCTATTCACCTTCCCTGTTGAGATCACCTTGAGGATCAGCTATGGAGTGGATGAAAATATTTTCTCAATCAGCTAAACTGATTGGCATGTGGCAGGATTCTTTGGTGTGCAACAGATGTATAACCCTTTTTACAATGGTAGTCCTCTGTTCAAGTAATGAATTATTCATTTTCACCTAATACATTTTTTTTCTATATGAGTTGTCATTAAGAGTTTAAGAAGTTGCAATTTTACTTTCATTAGTGTCACCTAATTATTTTTTTTTTTTTTTAGTTAACATTAATCCTAAATTCTCCTTAATCCTGAACTAATCCATATCATTAAAGTCTGCCCTAACTTAGTTTTGTTTAAATAGTATTTTGCTATCTCCAGTTTTAAACATTCTGGTCTGGTTCCACCTAAACAAATTTTTTGCCAATGACAACTTTAAGTAGCTTCATTCTAACTGATCTGCACAAATGTGTCACAAGCTGTAATGGAAGGTAATGAATGGTGAACAGAACTGGTTCTCCCACTTACTACTTAAAAATCTAGGGGTTTTATTGATCTTTTGAACTCCATCTGAGGTTTGTATTGGATGCTGGATTTAATACAGACTTTTTTCCTCCCTGTGTGACTAACACAGCAACTTCATTATATTAACTTTTGTAAAGAGAACTTTGCATAAAAAGTTGTCATTTGGTTTTGCAAGTTAAATTGAAAATTACAGACACTATTAGCAAGGAGTTCATTTTCCAACGTTCTAGGAAAAAGTATAGAAAGGTATGAATGTAATTAAAATGGATATCAGCCTGCACTCTGCTAGGCCAACAATTGGCATTATCAAGCCTGAATAGCAGGACTCTGTTGTAGGTCAATCTTGCTGCTACAGGTTAGAGCCAGTCTCTGGGAAATGCAATGAAAAGTGAGGCAGAAACTGAGCTTGAACACAGAAGTGAAATTTCTGATACATCTGAACATGCTGTCCATATGTTCTCTGCTAAGGCATGTGATACCTTAGTTGTAAATCACCTAAGTTTATTATTGATCATTATAATTTATGTAAGAAGTACACCAGTCAAAATGAAGAAAAACATTGTATAACCTTTAGATAAAGCATACTACTTAATCTTTAACAGAAACTCTTATAGAACATTAAAGAAAAGAATGATGATTATGTTTATTAGAAGGATCAGCTTCCAGGTGAGACGGTTTACATCTTAACACTTGAGCATCACCTTGTTATTTGAACTGCTATTAGAAAGATATTATTCAACCTAAAGATGAAAAAAAAAGTGATGGTAAAATATTGAATACTTGACTGTGACATGTATTTGCAACTGTTCGCTTTCTCCTGTTTTTCTTCTCCATTACTTACATGCATAGTTAAATATATGGTCTTTCAAGCAGTGCTGTTGTCCTCAAATATGTCTGCTAAGCATCTATTGCACTGTTCATGCTATACAAATAATACATAGCAACAAGAAAACTTTGGTAAACAGAGTAGTAAAAATAACAATGATTCAGACAGAAGAATTAATTTGAAATAACAGGCAAAATGGTAATAACCTCAGTATTGTGGATGACAAAACTGGACTAATAAGGACCTTTATTTTTTTGTTAATTGGGTCTGAACTCAAGATTAAAATTCCAAGGCATTAATTGTAAGAGCTTAGTGCTATACAGATAGAAGAATTAATGCTGATTCTGTTACTTGCCAGTTACTCCAGTTCCTCAGTTTTGAATCCCACCCCTCTTTTTTGAAACTGAGAAACAGTACCAGTGAAAGCAAGTTCAATCTGCATCATACTCCTTTACTTCACAGACAATTCTTTCACCCCCTTCCCTGAGTATTCTGAATGCTTGCCAGGTGCTTGGTGTTGTAGATAAATGCACATCTGCAGATAGTTCACTTTTGGAACAATGTGAATCATTTAATATTTTCTTTAAATCAAAGAATTTAAGGAAAGTAGTGGGATAGACCATATCATCTTTGAATTAGGAAGCAAAAGATAATTTCAGTGAAGAAAACTAGTTAACTTTTATTATGACACCATGATAAAAGTTGCATTGAATTTGGATTCTTCTGCCTTAAATAATTGTCTGAAAACCCTCATGTTATATATATTGCTTTCTTGTTGTCAATGTCTTCATGAGTCCCTGTAAACTGATAAGAATTTGCAGATAAAGAATCTGAACTGCGTGATCTAAAAAGACTTGTTCAAAGGCTAAGTATTTCCCTCTTCATTCAGGAAAGTGATGGAAACCTTGAAAAGGTGGTTTGCTTTACAGTGGTAGTGTCTCTATAGACTAAAAGAAGAAGCCTAGATTACTAGCCTAAGGTCCTTCTACATTTCTTTGCTGAAGGTCCATTAGGAGAACATGAACATAAATCAGTCCAGTATGTCAACTGTGCCACAACCAGGGACCACAAGACTCCAGGTCTTTCCAATAAAGCTCTATTTCATTTTGAGGGTAGCTGAAATTTTTGTAGATTTTTCCAAATCATGATGAAGTCATCTATCAGATTGTTGAAATCTTTCAATAAAATATACTTTCTCTGAATGGATCTAGGAAAAAAGTTTCTAATAATTTTATTCTTTCAGTCGCTTCCACTAACTTCTACAATTCTCTGACTACTTTCTGAACCTCTGGTTTTCTCTTTCACTATTGCCAGACTTATGAATCTTCCCCATTTCCTCTGTGACAGTCTGGCAGGTTTATAAGTTAGGTTTTTGGTTTTTGCTTATGTCAAACTAAGCAACCCAAGGGTCCCTTCAAAACAGATGTGCATCAGCTGGCTCTGTTCACTGTCTAACTAACAGACAAGCTGAGGAAAATCTCCAAGGTTGTCTGATTTTATCAGTGTAGAGAGAAATACAAAGAATTTACACGGTGAATAAACCCACATGCTTCATCATTACTTACTTCATGACGCTTCATACTATTGACACCAAAGCAATGTAGTATCATGTTCAGAACCCTTTTATTAAAAGGAAGAAAGAAAAATGGCTGCTTTACATTTATAATTGCATGCACTTTTATTATCAGGTTTCTCCTTAGTAGTACTCACAAAGATTATTAGATTTATTTGCACATCATCCTCTAGGGGCAAAAGTTCAGTCCATCCTTAGATGGCATATTAGTCTCCTTTGGTTAAAAATCAGTAGTTTCTATAACCAACAGGACTCAATGGAGTTAGTATGGCTATATATTAACCTTATGGCTAACACAAAATTTAACTTATATACCCATTTAGAGACAAACTTTGAGATGAGTCTTGTCTGAAATTGAGGATCTGTAAGAAGTTGTCTTATCTGCTCTATCAAATCACTTGTATATATGATTATCTTCACTTATGGATAAGAAACTTAGTAGAAAAGGTCTGGAAGAGCTTATTTTACTCTTAAGCACTGATAAAGCACGCTCAGGAAATGCCTATCCTCATAGACCAGAGATTGAGTCAGAATGACAAGTCCTTGTGGAGGATGGGATTCTGCTGCCCAGACCTTGGCAACAGATGTTGCCCACAAGATTAAGTGACATCTTAAGTGTGTGATGGTATCTTACCTGTCTTCCAGCACCTGCTTTAGAAGATGGTGGTCTCCTGCAGACTCTCTATTCTGACTGTCTGCTCTGAGTGCATACCAAGGAGCAGGGAGGGCAGATGCTCCTTGGGCTCCTGGTGCCAGGAGTGATGAGGTTTCCCTGGGGTGGCAGCACAGGAACTGACATCCAGAGCTCATCCCACCACCCCAGCCAGAAGCAGGGCAACCAGGGGGCACTGGGGCAGCCTCAGCCCCGGGCATCAGGCACCTCCCTGGGGATGGGGATGGGCCAAGGCTGGGCTTGGCCATGGGCCCATGGGTGGGCCTGGTTTGGCAGGGCCCATGGCTGAGCAGGGCAGGGCTGTGGGGAGCTGGAGACTGGCCCTGCTTCTGGGGCAGAGACTGACAGCCCCGGGGGGTTAAAATGGGGTCCTTGGCCTTGGGCAGGGTGGAGGGTGTCCAGAGAGGGCTGGGCAGGGACAATGAGGCCTGGTGATGCCCTCAGGTCCCTGTCAGAAGGGCCAGTTAAACCACCTAACATATCACAGCTTCCACTTATCTGCTATC
Source organism: Pygoscelis adeliae (assembly GCF_000699105.1). Taxonomy (NCBI): domain Eukaryota; kingdom Metazoa; phylum Chordata; class Aves; order Sphenisciformes; family Spheniscidae; genus Pygoscelis; species Pygoscelis adeliae. Next base: position 4,953,515 of record NW_008825308.1, on the reverse strand, counting down.
TGTGGACAGCTAAATTGAACTATACATTTTTACATGACAGCTAGATATTTAAACTTGTATTTAGTCAGTGGCAACCTAATCACTACAGTCAAGGTATCAAAAGAGTTATTCAGCAGACCAGATACAACCATGTAGTCTGATATTAGATGCCTGGGTCTTCAGACCGTCATTTAGTATCTCTGTACTTTAGCTAGATCTCTTACAAACACCTACACTGTAAATAACAGAAGCTAGATGTCTGAATTTGCAGCTTAACCTCACCATCAACGGTTAGCTCAGTTGCCTGCTCAGCAGTGTTTAGTGCCATATGGGATGCCTGAGTGAACCTTGAGTGGCTTCCATTGCTGTACCACAAGACCAGGGTCTTTACACTTTCTTTGTCACATTTCCAAGTTTTGTAAAAGTGTTCTCAATACCCTAGGGCATCTTGAGTGGCAGTAGAGGTCTTTGTCTCAGCAATGGAATTGAGCCCTAAACATGAAGTTCTCCATGTCTGAAACACAATTAAATATCTTCCTCATTCCAACTGTTTAGCATGTTCCAGCATTTCTTTTCCTATTTCTTTCATCCCATTTTTTCCCATTTGCCTTTAGGCAACTCTAGTCATGGTTTGCAGTTCTTGAAAACTATGTGCAGTTTTGAGCCCTTCATATCACAAAGAACCTGTTAGAACTAGGACTACATGGGGCTGTAATGAATGACATGGGTCTTAAAAGAGAATGGCAGTCATCTGTAGTAGCAACTGAAGGCCAGAAATATACCTGACAGTGCCTCAAATGCCATGAGGTGACTCTGTTCAGGCAAATAATGCCAGTGTCTAGTTTAAACTAGGTTTATAGGCTGTCTCTATCATTAATTGCGAAACATATGCAACCCCAGATACTTTTTTTTGTAGTCCTCATCTATATAGATACTTAACCTAAATAATGTGCATCATTTGAGTCCTAGACTCAGAGGAAGACTCAAGTAGCAGACTATCTATCTTATTCTTTTTGGAAAAATAATGATCTGCACTAACTGGTAATATATATCTCATTTCTTTTTAATAGTGAGGACAGGACAATATCTGACCAAGATAGTGAAATTGTTTTTGTAAGAATTTGCCCATGTAATATTTCCATAATGAAATATTACATAATTGGAAAAAATAACTATGTTAATGCTGACAGTAACAGTGAAGGAATATTTCTAAATGTTGTTTTTCCTCTCAAGTAAGTATCAGAAATGGCAGAAATAACTAACACAATCCTCACTCTAAATTTCATCCAAGGGAACTGACCACATTGTATGGGGTGATAACTTTACAGTGGTAAAAACTAGCAAACATCTTCCTGTCTTAATGAAAGATGCCCAATAAGAGAAAATAATAGTATGTAGTCAAGCATGTCTAATATATCATCCACCTTTTTTAAAGATAATCTCAAAATCTATTTCTTGTCCCGTCTATCTTAGAAAAACAGATAGGTACAGTTCATAGATTCTGTTACTGGATATAGATACATAGAGTTTTGTTTATTAGATGGAACATGTATGTCTTAAGACATATTTCTTTTACTGTGAGGATCAAAATTCTTAAATTCTGGTTTCCAGAATAAGGACTCATGCTTACATGAGCAAATTCAGATTCACTAGGGCAATCACTTGAAATGTCTGTTTCTGTGAACATTCCTGCCCATTAAATAATAATAATAATTAAAAAATACTGATTCATTGCATACTTTGGGAAAGCAAAGACAGAGCATCTTAAATTTAGTTGCAGTGAAAATGGTTATTCATAACAATCTTTTAATTTTTGTTTTTCCAGTATTTACCCAGCTCTATCTCTCAGTCACATTTTTTTGTTTTGCCTCATTTTCCTGAGGATTTTCGTAAAATGACTCAAGTTATTTTTAACTATATTTTTAGTGCAATTCTTCTTCAGTCATGAAGGATTTATTTGGTATTTTACAAATTAGAGCCTAACTAAAGTATTCATGGTGAATATTATTTCTGAAGTTTTCATCCTCTTTAACAATATGTCTTGTCCCAAAATTATGTAGAAAATTACCAACAAAATTACACAAAAAAGGAGGAAACAAAAGCACAAATTTCCTTCTTACTTTAAAGCCTTTTGTAGTATCAGCATCAAGCAAATACTTATTCTTGGCAATTGTTTACTTTATTAGAAGATGGAAATTCAAAGTGCTGCTGTAAAAGAGAGGAAATAAGGAAAATAAATGGTAAATATATCTACATCACTGCATATGTGATATGGAATCCACTTTAAAGAATGTTAGCATTCTAACCAGCTACAGGATACTGAGTATATGTAAGTAACAGGAATTAACCAAAGTGTTCATTTTTAATGAGTATTTGGGTATGCACAGCACTAGAATTAAAATTCCCTGAAATAATTTATTATATGAATTATAGAAGTTATATTATAGAAATGAAGAAACAGGTATTGATAATTGGAAAGTATGATAGGTACTTTTTCAAGACTAAATCAAAATCAGAATCAGTGAATGAGCTAGGTTGTTTCCTTATGTTCCCATAATAATATTCCAAATACCAACACCATTTTGCAAACATTTAAGTGGGAAGTGCAGTATTCTTAACATAAGGGTTTCAGTTTTATATTCTCTTCTTTCATTATCTATAATGAAAGTAACCTCTATAAAGAGATCATCACTTTCCACCATCCCTTTCCTCCACTTTCAGCCCTTGAATATTTTTTTTTTCATACATGATGTCTGGTATAATATCCGTTTGACAGTATCTTCTGATCATGTTCCAAGAATGAATAAAACAGCAAGTCATAGTTATCAGATAGTGAGGAAATTGGATAAAAATGGATGACCATTTTAATAATACAGATTCAGACTTCTCTTTTTAATTCACAGTAGAATGCAACTTGATGAGCTTTCTTTGGCAACTCACACTGTGCTGAACATATGAAAAAATGCAAATGAAAATATTACAAGTTAAGTTATAGTATTTTATAATAAGTTGTTGGATATTTGGGAATTTGTGATGACTATGACAAAGAAAATTTGCAGGAAACTTTTCAAAAATGTTTCATCAGGTAATAAATTTTATTTTTAAAATTTTGACTTAATTTGCCTATATGTCTATTTATGTATACATACATGCACATAACTATACCAAAGTCAAGGTTAGAACTGAACGCCTTCTGTTTTTAGTTACTAAACTAGTGATTCAAAATCAGATAACCTTACATAAGATAAATAATTTATTTTAAGGAGCTGCCAAATCCCAGTGAAATTCAGAACCCAGTTTTTTTTTCCTTCCCTGTCTGTTTAAGCGAAATACGGTGCACTCTAATACCAAGGAGGATGTGGCTGCTGTTGGGTCCATTTGCAGGTCTGACAAGCAGCAAGGTGGAGCCCACGTTGCAGAGGCAGATACTCAAACACATGCACATACGCACACACAGAAGAGATTAACATGGCTCACCACAGAGCATTGGTTTAACAGCACCCACATAAACACCAGTGGCTCTCACATAAATATGAGTACAGGCAGCACAGGGCTGTTCCTCTTTCCAGCGGATCAGGATTGAGGTTCACTGGTGGATGTACACTTCCCTTCAACCCAAACTATCTAAATTTACAAGCACACTACAGTCACAGATCCCTTAAATATTAGTACGACATTATTTAAGTCTGCTTAATGTCCATGCCCAGATCCCAGATAACTTATACAGTCATTGGCTCAAGGGCTAGGTTTTTCCAGATGTGGGTCTCCTGGTCCAGCTTGACATTTGCTAAAAAATTATACATACACACAGCAGCTGGCTCTAAACAATCAGTATCTCCAACTGCCAGCACCTAAATCTCTCATCACACATGCACATAGAGTAAAAAGTAAGATCACACAAAAAAACCCAGTTTGGAATATGATTTAATAAGAAGACAGGATAGACTGCAGTGATCGGGGCAGGGCTCAATCAGACAAATGTGCTTGCTTACGGTTGACCAGCCATTTTTGCTCCATCTTCTCTCTGTTTTCCTATGCTTGTTCTTCCCCCATATACCTTGAGCCTTCTCCTTTCTTACCCTTGCTACCTCCCAAATAAACAATCTGCCAAAAATTATATTTTCTCCACTGGTCCCAGTTTTCCTATAACCATACCCAGATTTGGTATTTCTGGTACCATTATCAAGGTGATTTCAGTCTTACATAGTATCACCAATGGGGTTATCTGAGATTCTCCTCCCCAAAATCCCCCCAGTGCTCCCTTTGAAACTTGGTCATCTCTTTAATACCTCCACCTGAACCGCCTGTGTGATTGGCCATCACTCATGGAGCTATCTGTGACTTCTCTCAGCTTCTCACTGTTA
>NW_008825308.1:4936048-4949139 GCF_000699105.1 Pygoscelis adeliae | reverse complement strand
AGCAGTTGCTCATGGTCTGTTCTCTTAGCTAAACCTCAGGGCAGAGTCTAGTCATTTGCCTGCATATCGTCACAGTTAGTACACAAAAACGTTGCATTTTTAAAAGAGATAAGTATAAATAGGTGACCCTGGTATGACACGGATGTGCTTTGATAACCCTTTTTCTCTTTATCTTCTACTTCAGGTAGTAATTGTGTTAATACTGCAAGGTATAATCTTACACAGGAATTGATATCACATAGCAGGAGAAGAACTGAAGTTTCACCTTTAGTTTGATTAATGAGAAATCACCAGAAGCAAACCATTTGCTCCAAATAAACTAGATTTAAATTCCAATTATCTCTGTTAACTTTGGTTTCTTTTTTGAGGTGCATCTGAGAAAGCTGTATCTCCATATTTAATGTTTTACAAGGACAACATTTTCAATGTGTTTAGACTCTTCTTGATAGATTTGTGCAATACGTCCTGTACTTGAACTTTTTTTCCTCTCTAAAATGGTATTCTTAAAGAAGTATACTGCAATTAAAATATAATTATATTGCAATTTCAAAGAGGTTACTTGGTGATTTTCAGTAATCATTCATCAGTAATTAATATAATTAATTTTTTTTTCTTTATCCATAATTTCTTAATACAGACTGGGAATAAGAATCAGTTATGCTAATCTTTCTTAGATTAATATTCTAGTCAAAGCTTATCACAGAAACTTCACTTGAGGAAATGCAGTGTTAATAGATGGCTTTCATTACTTCACATGCACACATTTATTATTGTATCATGATAGTAAATACAAATACCCAAAAAACTCACATTGACATGATAAGCCACAGATGAAAAGCTACTGTTGTATTGGGATAATATATATTTTTTTTCTATTTTGCTGTTGTTTCCTGAAAATTAATGAATTTTAAATAAACATTAACAATGAATAGATTTTTTGTTGTTGTTGGGATTTTGGGTTTTTCTTGTCAGTGTTGCTGGAGTTTTTGTTATTATTTGAAGTGTTCCTCTTAACTAAAAATACTTACCAAAAAAGGAAAAAAAAAGAATATTATAATATTCTCTCTTTTTTCCTATATGCAGCCTGGAAGTAACATGTACATGAAACACATTTTTCCATTTCAGTATGCTAATAGAACAATTTCATAAAGCAAGAGTTTATCAATTATAGTTGTTATGTATTATTGTAATAAGTTGTCTGTGGAAATATATTTTAACAGGGAATAGAATGATATCCAATAAAAAAGCAAGGACCAATATAAAATAGATATTAAAAATGTAAGAAGAGAAATAAAATATTTTCATATTTTGTATCTAGCATTTTAATCACAAAATTCATCATACACAGATCGTTAGGCTGAAAAGAGATTATTTAACTATATGTCAATCAATGTGGCTCCTCAAATGACATCTTTGTTAGAATAAGTTCATTCTGATTAGCTGAGGCTTTACAGTTTCTTAATGAAATTAATACAAATTGCTTTTTGAGAATCATAAAGATGTAACTCATTGCCAGAGATTCAAAATAAAACTGAGGTCATTTGAAATCCTATTCTTTTAGATATCTCAATGAGGGGGGGGAAAAAGTTACTTTTCTCCCCCTATGTTTGGACAGTTTTTGTCTTATAGTTCCAGAAACAGTTAGGAGAAAACTTTCAATATGCCTGATGAACCCCCCAGGCGAATTGTCACCAGTTATATAAGACCCTGAATTAAAGTATTTCTGACTAAGACAAAAAATTTCTCTAAACTTAATTGCATTATTTTAAAGGACTCCTTTCTTCCAGCATAGTTAAATGCATTACATATGTTACATATTGAATGCATTTGCTTCCTAACTTACCGATGGATAAGTAGTACTTCTTTGTTTACATTTTGTGCCATGGAGAGATTAGTTGGCTTACTCAGCTTCTTCTTCTCAAAGACAAGAAAAACATTACTGCATTTTAGTGTCCAAACAGAAATATGATCTGAGAGTTTGGCACCTTACATATGGATGTAATAAATCGTGTTGGGTTTATGTGGCAAGGTTTTGGTAGTGGACTGGAGACTGCAGGGATGGCTTCTGTGAGAAGACACCAGGAGCTGTCCCCATGTCAGATAGAGCCAGTTCCAACCGGCTTCAAGAGGGACCCGCTGCTGGCCAAAGCTGAGACAATCGATGACATTGGAAGCTCCTCTGTGATAACATATTTAAGAAAGGGTAAAAAACACTGTGCAGCAGCTGTGAGAGAGGAGAGAGAAAAATGTGAAACAGCCCTGCAGCCACCAAGATCAATGAAGAAGGAGGGGGAGGAGGTGCTCCAGGCACCAGAGCAGAGGTTCCCGTGCAGCCCATGGAGAAGACAATGGTGAAGCAGGTTGTGCCCTTGCAGCCCATGGAGGACCACAATGGAACAGATATCCACCCTGCAGCCCGCGGAGGACCCCACGCTGGAGCAGGCTCCTGGCAGAAGCTGCAGCCTGTGGAGAGGAGCCCACACAGGATCATGTTTTCTGGCAAGGACTGTGGCCCGTGGGGGACCCACGCTGGAGCAGGCTGTTCCTGAAGGACTGCACCCTGTGGAAACATCACATGCTGGAGCAGTTCTTGAAGAACTGCAGTTCATGGGAAGTTGGAGAAGTTCATGAAGGACTGTGTCCTCTTGGGGGGACCCCATGCTGGAGCAGGGGAACAGCATGAGAAGGAAGAAGTGGCAGAGACAAAGTGTTATGAAGTGACACAACTATATCCTACCCTGTTTTAAACTAGCAATAAATTACATTAATCTTCCGCAAGTTGAGTCTGTTTTGCTCATGATGGTAATTGGTGAGCAATCTCCCTGTCCTTATTGCAACCCATGAGCTTTTTTATCTTATTTTCTCCCCCTGTCCTGTTGAGGATGGGGAGTGAGAGAGTAGCTGGGGGCGGTGTGTCGGAATGCCAGCCAAGGTTAACCCACCACAATGGCATTCATTTCATGTGGTAATATGTGTGTACTATACACCATGTAATTATTTTCTCCAACATTATGTATTAAGTTGATTTTAGCTGTGAGCTCTCTGAGATAGTCATATTGTAAACATACACAGTGCTTACACTGTTCAGATGTATTATCATAATAATGGCATGTATTACTTTAAGGATTTAAATAATTAATTATTTAGGTTTATGGATTTATGGACAACTGAAACATCTAGTACTTTAAACTTTCCTATCGTGTTCTAAAAATATTGATACTTGTCTATTTTTTTCTTTATGTACATTCACAGTTTTAATTGTTTTTCGTGGTGACTCAGAAGTAAATTTAAAATTATTGACTATACATATTGAATTATTGCTGTATTACAGAAAAATGAAAACCCATAACACAATCATCATTCTCATTAAACAGAGTAAACTCAAAATTTTATATTCTTACAGAAAGATATAGGTATTTCAGGCTGTAGTTTCAGAGGAAAAAAAATTATTTTATTAACTAATTGCATTTACAACATTCTGGATGTTGTGCAAAACATGTTGAGTAATAAACATGTAATTAACTGTAAACAGTTAAGTTTTCATGTGCACATAGTTTTTGTTATTGAGTGCATGATAAACAAGTTTTCAGACAGTGAGGTATGTGGTAATTGTGAGTTGATTATATTTATTAAAATGAATAAAATTATTAGTATTTCAAATAAGATTATGGAGTTAAATGGTTCATGTAAGGAAAAATTATCCATCCAAATTAATCTTTAATAAACTGATTAAAAAATGCAAAACACACAGCTGAACATATTTTATTTGGTTCTGCCTTTATGTTTGGGGTTTTTTTTGACACTTTCAATTTAAAAGACTTCTAAGTATGCATAACTTAAATATGTCTGCATATCATATGGTATATTTACTTAGTATGCACCATTTCTTTTTCAGTACTTTTTTCTTCTCGCTGATTACATGAACTTCTAGATGATTCATGCAATCTGATTTTGGACAGTCTTTCCAAGGTTTATCGTAAGAAAGACTGGGTGATTCTGGCCTTATCCAGCCAATGCATGTATGTAAATTTGGGATATTCCTTAAGCCATTTTGAAGGATTATTTCCTCAATAATATTTTGAGAAATGAAAACTTTACATATTTGTGAATTAATTGAACTGAAACACACAGGTTTCTCTCTCTTGCCATAAACAGATATCAATAAGGTTCCAAACATCTATTTATGAGTCAGGTGAAGCTACTAAAATAAGTAATTTGCAATAATGTAAACTGGTATAGCAAATGTCTCCTTTAAAGCTGAAAAGTCTGTGTAGAACATGGAGTCGCCTGCCATTACAGAAGCACTAGGGCATAGGCAGGCTTCTCTGTCCAGTCTCAAGAATTCTGCTATGGATCTTTGTTCTTCATTATACTTCCTTTTTCAAACATGTGGTGAGTTACAGCTAGCTGCAAAGACCTGTTTAGCTTTGCTGAATATAAAAGGGTACACAAATGCAATGCAGGGCTGTCTCATTATGCATTTCAAACTGGAAGCAATTACTTTGATCAACAAATCCCCAAAGCTCTGTGTCTGATTTTGGCCTTCACTTAATGTGTCACAACAGCATACAGAAAATTATATATGGCCTTTTTAAGCTAATTGTGAAATCTGTATGAGAAATCTGGATTTTACCACACCATTTTGTCATCTGGAATGTTTAATCTTTAATTATGTACTTCAAATGTAAATCAGCTTGCTTCAAAGATTCCTTGGGCACGTGTCTAAATAGAAGTTCGACAAATTTTGCTGAAAAGGCACCTGATAAAACTGTAAAATAATAATAAAAAAAATAATGCTTTGAATTTACATTCTGCTTTGCATTTCAGTAGCAGTGCATGGTCATTACCTAATTAACTTTCCTAACATAGCCTTCTGAGAAACATTAGTGTTCTCTTTTTACATAATGTATCCAAGGTTATAGAGCAGTTTATCACAGATGCATGTACAGAAAGCATTATCTTGGCTTTGGCTTTTCTTTTTAGAAAAAAGAAAACATACAACCCCTCCCCCCACACTTGAATTAATATTTAACACATTTTCCTGAATAAGAATTGTTTTGAAATTACAGTTAATTCTTGTACATACCTCCAAAAATTTTGAATTTCCTAATGAATTGGTAGGCATTTAATGAGGATATAAAAGACTGAGTTCACAATATGTGCAAATGGACATTTATGGATGTAGGTTAAAAGGTTTCTTTCTCCTAATAAAATGTGTGCTTTCTCTATCCAGGTGAAATGAAATCTGTGGTAAGAAGCATTTAAGCTAATCTAAGTCTTTTTGGTAGGTCTAGTACAATGGCATTATGTTGACATATTTGAGAGTGTGGTAAGCTCTGACTGGGATAAGAGCTCTAGGGAAAGTAACCAGAACAACACCTCTGAGGTACTGGGATGTTTACACTGTTCAAAAATCTCTTTTGGTTTTGGGACTAACCCAAACTTTTCTGTTTGAGCTATAGCTTGTTTGGTTGTTTGGCTGACAGACGGAGAGACACTTTTTACCAAGGCCTCTAGTGACAGAACAAGGGACAACCCTTTTAAACTGAAAGAGGGTAGGTTCAGATTGGACATAGGGAAGACTTTTTTTTTACAGTGAGAGTGGTGAGACACTGGAACAGGTTTCCCAGAGAAGTTGTGGATGCCCCATCATTGGAAGTGTTCAAGGTATGGCTGGATGGGGCTTTGAGCAACCTGATCTAGTCAAAGATATTCCTGCCCATGGTGGGCGGGTTGGACTAGACGATCTTTAACAGCCCTTTCCAACCCAAACCATTCTGTGATTCTGTGAATCTATTTCTATCTAAGCAATATTTTACTTCTACAGTATCATATTGGTTTACTTAATAAAGTGAAATGTCTCCCTCCTTGTGTGAACTACTACATAAACCATAACAGAGCCAGTATATGACTACATAAATATTTATAGAAATAGGGGTATGTAAGTAAGCTTTTTGCCTTAGGAGGTCCCTGTGGCACACAGCACTAGTATCCGATTTGAGTGAATGTGATGTTAATATACATATGCACTGTCTATCTGTGTTAGCTCCAGGCATTGACAATAACACTCATCAAGATTTAGTAGCATCTGTTTTCTGTTATTAGGATATGCATTACAAGACACTAATTTGGTTAGTCAGTTCTTAATTAGAACTACTTGAATTTCTTTCTGAAACTTGCAGAAATAAAACATGATTGTTGAAGGGATATTTTGTTATTCTTTTATCCAATGAAACCTGAAAGTTACATAGTTTCTGACCTACTGCACATATTTGTTTATGCAGTGTGTGTCTTTCAGTATCAACATGATTTTTTTAAAAACAGAATTGATGCTACATGGGTCATTTTCAAAACATTAGTTATGGCTATCTGTAACAATGTCAAATGTTTCTGGTGTACTCATGTCTTACAAAGAATTATTTCTGTTTTAAGGAAGAGGGGAGTTCCACAGGATCTCTGAACAAAATACAAATACCAGCTTCATAGCATTTCAAAATGAGTAAATTCAAACCAGTATCATATCCTGTGGAATCTCTGCACTCCTCACTGTAACAGGAAAGACAGATTTGGAGGAGATGGAAACCAGAAAGAAAAAAATAAAATAAAATAAAAATCTGGGATTTTCCTCACTGCTTAAGGATGAGAAAAGGCAGCACCAACTTAGCTCTCCCATATGCTGTTGCCAGAGACTGTTTGACTCAAGTTTCTTTTTTACTTGTCTGTACTTACTTCATGATCTCTTCACAAAGATTCAGTGTTATAGTTATTGCTTTTCAGCTGAAATTTTAGAATACCCAGAAAGCTTGAAGGTCAGGTGATTTAGTCTGGTGCATATATATTTAGTCTTGTGCATAAACACAGATTTTAGAAGTGAATTTTGCAAATTTATGATGTGGAATCTGACCTTTTGAAAATGTTAGATAACAAAAATGTTAATATTGGGCCATTTCTTAACAAATAGCAACATAAAACACTTATTTCTGATTAATAATATTATTAGACTGACAAATGTTGCCAGCTCAATGTGTGCAACACTTTATTAAGAGATTCTGAACATTAGTTGTGTTTGATTTCACTGAAATATTGTGACAGAAAAAAAAAAAAGAATAATAATTTTGGTATGTCCCATCCAATTTATTCAGAAAAGAAAAGAAGTATTGATGTTTCTTTCACTTTTGTATTCACATGGTTTTGTTTCCTTAAAAAGGAAAAAAAGAAACCAACACAAATACTGTTTTATATGTCTTAGTATGTTACACATTTTAAGAAGAGTTTTGATTTATAAATTCATTGAGAGAGTGGGGGTTTTGCCCTAAATTTAATTCTTAAGGAAACAAATTAAAATGGAAAATTTAGCAGTAGTAAAAACATTTATCTATATTTGTTTCCAATAACAGTAAAGGTAATACATTCTAAAAGCATATGTTTTCTCCCCCACACTAGTATTATACTGGTCAGCAAGTGCAATTCTGATTGTATTCTGGCAACCCAGCTTGCATGTGAAAGCAATACAACTGTAATTCACATTAAGAAGGAAATACTGTGTCGATCTGATCTGGCCTTTGTTTTACAAGTGATATCGTTTTATGGGTGAATCCCGCACCAAGCTCTTAATTTTTGTTTAGATGTAAAATATGTCCTAGAAAAACCTCCAATAATGATTTAAAGATTTCATGTGATTCTTATTCCAATGGTTAATTTCATTAAACATTAAGAAAAAATATAGGGACATAGAATGTCGGACTAGAGGTGCATGCCTTTTTATATAGTTTACCTCCTAGCTACTGCAAACAATTGCTTCATATTATCAGTGTAACGGCTGTGAGGATGCTCTCCATCCACAGCTGGAACACTATAAACCAAGTGAATAAGTCACATGGTGCTCACATACCTTTTGTGAAATCTACATATCTAATGCATGAAAAGATGTGAAAGGAATGCTTTTCTCCTTTGATAAAGATTTAGCCTGCCATTTAAGTTTATCCTTGTGTCTTATTGTTAGTTTATCTATTGTCTTATTGTCTTACTGTGTATCTTGATTAATTAAATAGAAATTTGAGATTGTAAGGACATAGGGGCCAGTAAACTGTTTCCTACTCTTGCAGAAAACTAGGACACCTGCCTTCCCTAAAGTTATTGAAAGGCTATGGGTGAACTTCACTTTCCTGAGGATTAGAAAATTAATTCCAAATGTGTTTTTACTTCATAACCAGCTTTCAACTGTCTGCTTTTTAACCAGAATTGGTTTTGTTTGCTTGTTTAAGAAGCTCTTTTTCCCCTATTTTTTACTCCTCTAGTTTATTTACAGACAGCAATCATATCCTTCTCAGCCTTTCTTTTTTTCCCTTAGGCTAAGACTGCCACTTGCTGGCACCTGAACATATGAGCCCCAAAGCCACACACCCACTCCAGTACAGCCCTTCACACACACACACACACACACACACACACGCACGCGCACGCGCACACAGAGCTGGCCAGGACTCCACTGGCCCCTCTGAGAGCCAGGTCCTCCCCATGGTCTTGCCCTTCAAAACACACATCCCTGTATCCCAGGTCACTTTACCTACCTTCCAGCTAGTCCACCTTGATCTTTGGTAGGGATCACGCACTCACTTGTACTCCCTCACACACACCAGTTGCGGGCATGATGGACACATGGGCCCCTATGATCTTGGTCCCATCCCAGTGGCTGGCACTTGGTTTAACTCACTCCAGTGTCTCCAATAGCTGGCACATGGGCCATTCTCCCAGTCTGGCAACTGGCACCCAGACACTCACTCACTCCAGGTGCTGCACCATGGACACCCTGTGAACCGAGGTCCAACACCAGCTGCTGCACTCAGACCCCCATACACACACACACACAGAATGAAGATTCCCTCACCCAGACAAAGAATTAGAAACAGGCAGAGAGACTGCTGATCAGGAACAGGGTAGACAAGTGTACCAGCTTTTTTGTGTGTGACCAGCCCCTTTTATCACCATATTCCTCCATTTTTCCATGTTTGTTCCTCCCAAATCACCTAAATTATTCCCTTTTCCTACCTTTGTTTCCTTCCCTAAGAATCCCACAATAAGTCCTGGGCAGTCCTGAAATGGTCCTCCTTTGCATCACATATCCCCAGGCAGCAACTCCCCTCAGTCCTATAAGTGCTTTAGTGTTGACTTATCTTGATGGGTTTCACACCTGGACATGGGCTGAGGCTCTCCTGGGACAGCCCTCGGAAGGGTCTGTACAGGGTGCCCCTTCCTCTGAGTCTTTAATTTGAGCTCCCCCCACCATTGCACCCCTCTACTCCTCTGGGATTGTGAGGCTGATGGCTCTCCTGTGGTGGGTCTGGAAATAGCCAGGCCAGGGTATTGTTTGGGCTTCCCCATCTGCCATTGTCTCTTTGGGTTCATTTGTTGGTGTGCAGACAAGCTTTTATCATATAAACCAATAAAGGAAGTGTAAACATATACAAATGAGCTCTCAGTATAGCCAATGGAAATCTAGTCATTATGGTCAGTGAAGTCAGCAGAGCTATTCAGCTTACCAAATCGAAGTGTCAGGTAACTAGACTTCCCTAATCGTATTTACTGTATAAGCAAGAGACTGGGTCATTTCCTTAAAATTTGAATTTAATTGCATTGAAGAGGTCATAGGTTATCAGTCATTCACAAGAGACTGGCAGATGTGAAATGGGACTTCTGGGACACCTGTGCTCTTCAAAAGCAGTAACTGTCAGTCAGTCAGGATACCTTTTAGCTTTTCAAGTTAAAATTTTAACTGGTTCAAATAATAAAAGTGGTGCTCTTATTTTCATTTCTATTACATGAAGAACACCTTTAATAGACAATAGAAAAAAAAATGGTGATTTTCTTTTTTTATATTTTTGTTAGTGGCTGCTAAAATAGGTTTCTCTGAAGAATTACATAGATAGACAAGTGTAGTGAGTCAGCAGTGCATTAAACTAGGGCAATGAAGCACAAGGATTGCTTTCTTCAAATAAGCTTCCAAATGTAATTTAGATTTTGTTAGCTAGTAAATAGGTTCCGGCAGAACTGATACAGCTAAACCAATATCTAACATCAGTTCACTAGAGCATGGCTGCCCTCTGGGGTCGCAAATGTCAACATAGCAAAGCATTTTATGAGCAGGATGAAGTGAACTGCATTCATCTATATTCTGGGCAGTTACATCAGGCACCATAATTTTGTCTACCTGAGTCCTTAATAGATGTATTCCCTTCACATCTGCACATCATGGTACATTTTCCAAGGTAAGAAGCCTAGGACATATTTCAATTTGCACACACTGATCTTGTAATTGTTAATTAGCATCCAGTTTCTGACTGGTTGGACTGCTCCTTTTCTTAACTTACCTCCTATTTCCTAGTGTTGTACTGCTACATATTTTGCAGGACACAAGATTTCAAAAGAGTGATCAACAAAAAATGCTAAAAGGTAAACAATGCTTTTAATTAAAATAATAGTAAAATTATCTAAATTTTTTACTCACACAATTTGGTCTTTTTGATCAACAAAAGTTTACCATTTCACCTCCTTAAAAGGACAGAGTCCATCAGTCTTTCTTAAAGAGAAGGCATAAAAGCTTTTAAATATGACTAAGAAAGACATTAAGTTTGAAGTTTTAAAACCAAATAAGTTGCCACTAACTAAGAACTCATTTTTTTAGATAGGAACAGATTTAGTTAAACTGCCCATGTTAGATCTTATTCAATCAATAAGTAAAACAAGAAATTCAGGTACTGGATCCTGGCCATAATAAAGCTAATGTTCAATTTCTAGCATAGTGAATTAGAGGTCTTTACATGGGCTGATATAAAAATGAACTGAAAAGCAAACCTTTTGATGAAAACTTGTTGAACTGCGAATAACAGGAATATTTGCAAAGCGGGGAGGTATATCTCTTTTTTTCTTTTTTTTTTGTGCAGAATAGTGACTAAGTCAAGTCATCCAGGCATTTTAGTGCCTATAACAGGCATTTATTTATAAAGAAAAGGGTTAAAGAGCTTAATATTTTCTCTTTAAACCAATTAACACATTACAAGTCATTTTGGGAAAGAAAAAAAAAACAACCAACCAACCAATCTGCTCCCACAACTTTAACCTTACTTGAGATTTCCCTCAATGCAGAGCAAGGATAGGAGAAAGGGATGGGAGAAAAGGAGGGAGGGAGAAACTAAAAAGGCGAAGAAAGGTTTAATAATATCTATTTTTCAGGATGGTGACTTCTGATACGTATAATTGTAAAAAAGGAATAAAAAGGAAATGTTTTCCCAGTGTTATCAAAATAGAGAACACTATTTAAATTAGTGAGGGAGTGGTTGTGTACTCTTCTTTCCCCCCTATGGCATCACTGTCCCATTCCTGTGATCTCTACCTCTTGCAAGATTGTCCTTTTCCCATAATCTCATTTAACATAAACTCATTTCCCATAATCTCATATTCTAAACTGAACCCAAACCTGTGTCCCTTTTCCCTTCACTATCCTTTTACATGGTGGTTGGAGTCATCCTGTATGAGGAATCTAATCCCACTCCTTTACTTCTCCCACTCACCACAAGGACACACACATCTCTTCAAATCCTTGATACCTATTTTTACTCTTTTACTGACACGTCACATCTCAACATTATGTTTTCTGTGTTCTTTGTCAATTACCAGAATTCCAGCTCCACACGTAAATTCAACAGAATGTTGTCTTAGGGTACGTGTTGTGAAGGCCTTAGATAAAACACTTGTTCTGCTTTTAAAGAAAACTTTGATGTCAGTTTTAATGTCTGTAGCATGCAGATCTGATTTCATTTATAACTCATTTTGCAGAAGTCTTCTAGACTCTCACTGCTGCAAGTCTTCCTGTACGTTACTCTTTTCACACAATAAAACAAAAATATTTTTAAGATCTATATATATCCCTCATATCTCAGATTGTACTTGGAGGTAAAATGATTTGTTCTATCAAAGTGTGTTATCTATGCAACCAAACATACAAGAATTCCTAGATTCAGAAGCAGTGTGCAAGAGGTAAAGGCTCTTGCATTAGGAAAAACGAATCTAGAAGATTGCCCCATAGTCCCTAAGCAGTTCATACATTATAGTTTAAACATATGGAAGTTGAGAGAAATAAAAAATCAAAAAACCCCAGAACAGAGTCTATCAGTTTTATACTCCACCAAGTTCAATTCCATTTAATGTATTGATTTAACTCTCTGAATGTCTAGTCAATTGGATTTGTCAGAACTATCACTTAATGCTCACTGAATTCAAATCCCTGGAAAAAAAAATTACTTGAGGAATGGACAGAAATTATTTGCTTTAACTACATATAAACTTGTCAGAAATATATGTACATAAATATGCAACACAAGCACTCTATTGCATTCACATGGCAAGGTTTTGGTAGTGAACCGGGGGCTGCATGGGTGGCTTGTGTCAGAAGACACCAGGAGCTGCCCCATATAAGACAGAGCTAGTTCCAGCAAAGACACCCCTGCCACTGGTCAAAGCTGAGACAGTCAGTGACATTGGAAGCTCCTCTATGATAACATACCTAAGAAAGGGTAAAAAACACTGTGAAGCAACTGTGGGAGAGGAGTGAGAATGATGTGAGAGAAACAGCCCTGCAGACACCAAGGTCAAAGAAGGAGGAGGAGGGTGTGCTCCAGGCACTGGAGCAGAGATTCTGCTGCAGTCCATGGTGAAGACCATGGTGAAGCAGATTGTCCCTCTACAGCCCACGGAGGACCATGGTAGAGCAGATATGCACCCTGCAGCGTGTGGAGGGACCCCATGATGGAGCAGGTAGATATGCCCTGAGGGAAGCTGCAGCCCGTGGAGGGGAGCCCACACTGGAGCAGGTCTTCTGGGAGGACCTGTGGCCCATGAGGGACCCAAGCTGGAGCAGTCTGTTCCTGAAGGACTGCACCCTTTGGGAAAGACACATGTTGGAGCAGTTCTTGAAGAACTGCAGCCCATGGGAAAGACCCATGTTGGAGAAGGTCGTGAAGGACTGTCTCCCATGGGAGGGACCCCATGCTGGAGGAGGGGAACAGTGTGAGGAGGAAGGAGTGGAGAAGGAAAGA
>NW_008825308.1:4933234-4936033 GCF_000699105.1 Pygoscelis adeliae | reverse complement strand
AGTGACCATAACTCCCATTCTCCACCCCCGTCTATCTGCCACGCAGGGGGAGGAGGTGGAAGAGTCAGGAGTGAAGTTGAGTGTGGCAAGAAGGACAGGGTGGGAGGAAGGTGCTTTTAGTTTTGTTTGTATTTCTCACTATCCTACTCTGTTATTAACTGGCAATAAATTAAATTAATTTCCCCAGATCAAGTCTGTTTTGCCTGTGACAGTAATTGTTAAAAGATCTCACTGTCCTTAACTCAACCCATGAGCTTTTACATTGGATTTTTTCCCCTTGTCCTGCTGATGGAGGGGGAGTGACAGAGCAGCTTGGTGGACACCGTGCAGCCGGCCAAGGTCAACACACCGCTAGTACTAAGCTAAAATCTTATACCCATGTACATAATACATGGTTATTATATATACAATTATATTCTAGTATGTACTTAATACCTGTCTGGCAAGAGGTGGTGCAGAACTAGAACTTCTCTGCTATTCCACTAAGCAAAAATTTTCTGCAATGACAATTTAAAAAATGGTCCTAGCTTCTTTTTTAGGAATAGAGGATGCATAGTAGGCAGGCAACTTTCTGTAGATACCTAAATCTCATGAAAATGGTGTAAAAAAATATCTACTAAGCAATTGAATGATTTATGAATATTTTAAGCAAAATTTAATAAAATTGCGACAACATAAAGACCAAGGAAACGGTTCTTGGTTCCAGCTCTTGGTATTCCATGTTTTGTAAATGTAATTAATTTATATGTTTGTTCTCTCCATCTATTAGTGCTGAGTGGAAATTTCCCTTTAATTTATTTTTCATCAGAAAATCTAATGTCTACAAATATCAAATTTTCCCAGGAAAATGGATTATGTTAAAATCAGATTAATATATAAATTAATTACTTTGGACTATAATCACTTTGAACCAAGTAAAAATATTAAGTATTGTTGAAATGATTCTACCTTTCCATTTTAATGGAGTTTCATTATGAATGTTGTGGTTTAATCTCAGTCGGCAACTGAGCACCACACAGCCACTCGCTCACTCCCCCCACCCCCGGTGGGATGGGGGACAGAATTGGAAGAGTAAAAGTGAGAAAACTCGTGGGTTGAGATAAAAACAGTTTAATAATTGAAATGAAATAAAATAATAATAATAATAATGTAATAATAATAATAATATACAAAGAAAGTGATGCATGATGCAATTGCTCACCACCTGCCGACCGATGCCCAGCCAGTCCCTGAGCAGCAGCCTCCCCCAGCCAGCTTTCCCCAGTTTCTGTACTGAGCATGACGTCACATGGTATGGAATATCCCTTTGGGCAGTTTGGGTCAGCTGTCCTGGCTGTGCCCCCTCCCAGCTTCTTGTGCACCTCCAGCCTTCTCAGTCGGTAGAGCATGGGAAGCTGAAAAGTCCTTGATTGGTGTAAGCACTACCTAGCAACAACTAAAACACCAGTGTGTTATCAACATTGTTCTCACCCTAAATCCAAAACACAGCACTGCACCAGCTACTAGGAAGTAAATTAACTCTACCCTAGCTGAAACCAGGACATATATAACCTGCTACTAAACCCATTGGCTTCACAGGACATGGAAAAGGCTGAGGTACTGAATGTCATCTTTGCCTCAGTCTCTACTTGCAAGACTGGCCTTCAGAATTCTCAGGCCCCAGAGAACAGGGGAAAGTCTGGAGCAAGAAAGATATATCCTTGGTGGAAGAGGATCAGGTTAGAGAATACTTAAGACATTCATAAGTCATGGATATTCATAAGTCCATGGGCCCTGATGGGATGCACCCACAAGTGCTGAGGCCACTGGCTGATGTCATTACAAGGCTACTCTTGATTGTCCTTGAACAATCTTGGCAACTGGGAGAGATGCCTGAGGACTGGAGGAAAGCAAATGTCACCCTTATCTTCATGTGAGAGAGATGACAGTTTTCATTTAGTTCAGCTTGTTCCAATCTTTAATTTCCCATACCTGTTTAAAACCAATTAGGAACATGTCCAAGTAATTTAATTACTTTTTTTGAAGTAAAAGATAAGGCAGAGTAATTGTTGATTTTTGGGGGTTTTTTTGGTTATTTAGTTTTAATAGTACTTTTAGGATACTTATTTTAAATGCAGTTGTTATTGCTGAAGTAATGTCTACCAAAAGAGTTTCTTATCCTTAAGAAATGAGCTTATGTCCTTGAAAAAGCAGGGTTAAAACATTTGGCAATAGACTCAGATGAAGATAGGGATTTAGAAATAAAATATGGTTATGCATATGTCAAGTACATTTTATACAAATATTAATACTGAAAAACCTGCTGTGCAACTTTAAGTGAATTGTTTTGAATTCTAAGGTCTAGTCTATAACAAATATATTTACTATTGAAAAAGATTTTTTAAGTGTTTTTTTCCTAAGTGGTATGCACTCATTCTGAGAGGAGTACAATAGGGATTTTCCCAGTTTTCAATTTTTTTTTTTTAAACTGTAAAGCTTTTAATGTGTCTAGAATACACATTCTATTAAAAAAGCAATTAGATGGAAAAACAGAAAATAAATAAAAGTAGCATGACAATATAAAACATAAATATATTGTCATTGCAAATTGAAAATTGTTAACTACACCTATAAAATTTTCAGATTGCTTTATTTTATCAATATTTTTGTAATGGAGATAGCTGTCTAGGATATTCACTAAAAGAATGCCAAGTAATAACAGCAAAATTCTAAACCAATAGCCATTCTCCTTTCTATCAGAAATTCAATTCTAAGAATTGCATGCATACAAACAGGAGTCAGAAACAGTACAAGACATCC
>NW_008825308.1:4907241-4933182 GCF_000699105.1 Pygoscelis adeliae | reverse complement strand
TTAATTACAGATTTGGAAAAATTCCTTATAGGCAATTTACAGAGAAAAGTGACCTTTGATGACTGTATTAGTTATGATCTCATATTATTAAAAAAAACCAAAACAACTTATATATATGAAGACATCACAAGTCAGACTGATTTTGGGGGGACTTGAACCTGGTGTATAGTTTTTACTACTACTACTACTACTACTACTACTTATTTTCTTTTTTTCTTTTTTTTCCCTTTTCTTCCTTGTAATAAGTGAACACAGGAAGTTCATCCTTACTCTTCTTAATAACATCTGTTAAAAATCATTTGCAGTAGTTAGTTCTGGTGATGTTTTATGTTGCATCTTCATAAAATAAAATAACATAATTATATTTTAACATAATCTAAATCCATTGTGTACATTCATATTGATGCAAAGTTAGAAAAAACTGTATCCAGTTATTCCATTTCATATGTTCATAAAATATTTTCAGTTGTTTACTGATAACCGCTTTAAAACACATGAGTTTTCATGGTTGAGGCATATTCCTTCTATTTAGTACACAATTACATGTTTAGTATACAAAGGTTCAGAAAGGTTGCAACAAGACATTAGGCATGTATAAGCCAAAGATTTTTTTTCTGGTTTGTGGATTTGGGTGATTCCAAGTAGGTGATGTATTAGTTAGTCTGTTCCAAAGTCTGCTAAACTAAGAATTCAAAATTAATGCGAAGGAAACTTAAGATTAAGACTTCTCTGTGAAAGGAGACAAATGCTCTTTAACAGTGGCTAAAGCAACATATAGTTTGAATGCATGGTAAAGGGACTTTCAGTCTTCTTCCATAGAGTCTTCTACGTTACCTAGAATATGTTTCCCTCTATAAAGTAATTTCTATTTGTGTATTCCAATTAGAAATTGAAAGTGGTAATAAAAATTCTTACTTAGGCATCTATTTTAGTCAATTTTAATCAATTAAAATGGTGAGGTTTTATGAGGAATATATTTCTTCTTTGAAATTATAACAATGTAGCAAATATTAGAGATGTGATTCAAAATATCCAGGACATTTAACATATTGCCTTTAGCTGTACAATATAGGAGTGTACAGGAACATAAATCAGACCTGCAAGTCTGACCTGAGAATGCTTTAGGTATTTTTGGGAATTATCTTTGGTTAGTAAGCTCAAGATTCAGTTGTTTATTCATCTACACAGAGAAGTATGTTAGAAGATACTGATGTTAAATTAGATAAATAAGGGCTTATTTAGCCAAAACCTTCACTTCATTCTCTCCTTCCTATTTTCCTTCCTTAATCCTTCTTTCCTTCCTGTACTCCTTCCTTCCTTCCTTCCTTCCTTCCTTCCTTCCTTCCTTCCTTCCTTCCTTCCTCCCTCCCTCCCTCCCTCACTCTTGATCCTCCGCTTATTCATTCTCTATTTCTCTCTCTTTGACCATCTTGTACTCGAGTCTGTGGCTGCACCAGCAGCTGGCTCAGCCTTTGTGGCCCATGGGAAGAAGGCAGTGGGTTAAAAGTGGGCTTAATTTTGTGTAGTGTTACTTGGCTGTGTGCAGGCTCTGCCTGTGTTATCAACTGCCTGGGAAAATGCCTGCAATAGCAAAACTGAGGAGGCAGCATTTTTTTTTTTTCACTCCACTTTTGATTGGTTTGCAAGGCTAGCTATATGAATTGGAAGTGAGTAGGAAGTGTAGTCAAAATGTTTATTGCCTGGGGCAGGAAAATAATTAGGACTTGATCTGGCTGGGTGCCTTGGCACATCAACAACAGTGACCATAGTTAAGAGAATGTTTGGCAAGGCTTTTACTGTTAGACTTTTGAAATATAGGAAAAAGCCTTCATGGCTGATGAGCCAGAAAAGAGTAATAAGCTATAAATATGAAAAAAACCCAAACAGATTTTCCATAAAACAGTACAAGAAAAAGAATTCATTTAGGTGACTGTAATTCAAGCTAAAGTACGCTATTACTCTAAAATTATTTTTTTGCACAGAAAAAAATTTCTTATAAAGAAATATTGTAATGCTTCCACAGTGAGAGGTTAAATATATACATTCTTCTTCTGTACATAGCTGTCACTTCACTTGCACTTGATTACTGACTTTAAATTTAAATATATCTAAAATAATTTACCTAAATTTATACATTTAGTCTGTTCAGCTACAGTACTTCTACAGTCAATGAAGAAAGACCAACATCTTTGGAGTACAAATTATTCCACTTGTTTTAGGCATCTAGATGCCTTTATACATGACTATTTCTTTCCATTGATGAGAGAGTCTTGATGGGTCATATCATGTTACCCTATTAGAACCATGATTCTGTATCACATAGTAAAAGACAATATAACATTTAGTATCATCATTACCAGAATACCAACTGAAACATTTTTTGCCAAGCCATGTACTGAATGCAGTACTAAATGCTCTCAGAGTCTTTCCCCAAGTAGTTTAGCTGTCTATTCTTTTTCATGTTCATGACCCTTTCACTTACCAGGACTACAGTCTTTGTTTCAACAGCATGAATGAAGTAGAAACAGGCTTTTCTTCCCTGTCTTTAGTATCATTCCCTTTCCAAAATGTCAAAAAGCAGCATTGTCACATATGCAGAGTCATTAATAATCTGCTGAGGCATAGGTAATTAGTGAGTAGGTACAGTCAAGTCTTTCAACTCCAGAAACTCAACAGAAACCTTCACTGAAAGGTCACTGACATCACAACATTTGGTCATACCAAATTCCTTTGTTTGGCATCCTTATCATGAATGATTCATGTGATATTGTCCATGTGAAGACTGTGAAGAAAGTATTAAGATGTATTTAAACTGTGCTCTTCCAGGTAGCTAAAAATAATTGCAGACCACCTGCTGTGGTCAACAGCAGACAGAATTTATTAAGAGCCGAAGTATTTCTGAATCTTCTCTTAGAATATCTAGTAAGAAGCTCCAACAGCTAATAACTGCTCCAATAGAGCTTTAAAAGCTGTCCTTGATGAAAGTGAAGCCATTCTAGTAGATAGATTGGTGTTTTTTTTTCATTATCTCACGCACCATCTGTGTCATTATTCACCGAGTGCCAAATGAGCGTGAATTATATTTTTCCAGTACCCTTTGATATATATTTTGCAGTTGTATAAATACCTACTAGTCATGTTTAAAGGGAATACTAAAATCAGTGCAGTGGAAAGATGACTATGCAAAGTGATTATTGCTGACACAGAGCATGTATTCTGAAAACTCTTTTCCTAGGTTTTATGAATCTTTCACTAAAATTCTATCCTATCTGGAAAATTCTATATGTTGTCCCAAAAATATATAAATTATATTATTTTTTAATAAATTATCCTGGTTTTACAGGATTTTCTCAGAAGCTATATATTTTTGTTTTTTTTTCCTTCTGTAACATGTATTCATAAAAAAACACTGTTCACCTCAAGAGAGCCAAAAAGTTAAAGAACCAACAAGCTAGCTCAGCCATTTTTGTTCCTTTCAGTAATGCATCATGCTTCATAGTGTGTATCTGTAACCAGTGTCAATGTGTGGATCACACTTGTGTATATGCCACTAAAGGGCTGAAGTGTTCTCAGAAACAACAGTCTTCAGTATAATACCTAAAAATAATCAATCCTGTCAGAAAAAAGCTGGGGAAAAAAAAAAATATCCTGGATTTAAATTGAAATGTTTTCCAAGACTTCTGAGCATGTATGTGCACTACATGAAAACCATAGTCTTATTAACCCACCAACCCCATAATTAGCACATGAAAAACCCAATTTTCAGCAGACACAGAAAAGCACAGCTTTATGAGGAAGGCTTGAAACTATTGAGATTGCATTATATTTTCAGGCTCAGATTGATCCTTGACAGTTGTATTGCATAACAGTCTCATAAATAATTTAATTAACTTGTGCCAAATTAATTAACAATGAACATTATGTGATGTTTAGTATTTCCTCTTTCCTTTTTTTTTTTTTTGGGGGGGAAGGTGTTTTTCATTTACATGATAATTTCAACTTAAAAATAAATAAATTTGAAGAGGAAAGTTCCTCTCTGAGATTTTTTTTTAAACACTTGTCTTACATGCATTCCTTCAAGTCATGTCCAGGACTAATTTTTCTCATAGTCAGTGTTTGCATCACCTGTGTTGAAGCTCATATGGTGATTTTGCTAGGGAGCTGATTTTAAAAAGTTAAGCACTTTGTTTTATTTTGACTATTTATTCATGCTTGTCAATACAGAACTTGACTGGATACTTTTCTAGCTCACATGCCATTGTTTGCTAGATGATATTTTAAAAGCAATTGCTGGTATCCAGCTACTAAATTTTTATTATCTTAAGGTAGACTCTGCATTTACAGCTACAGCTCTCTTGACAGGCTAAATTTTGATGCTAACCTGAAAATATAATTCCCACATCACCCCTATCTTCTTGCTCTCATGTGATTGACAGAGGAGAAAATGAACTACAAAACAGCTCCTGCAGTGACTAGCACCTGTGACAGATTTGCTTTAATGAAACCACAAAGGTCAGAGAATATATGTTTTAGATCATTAATTGGCAGGGGGCTACATCATGTTGGTAACATACGGAATAATGACCCATCTGACCTGTTCTAGTCAGGTCAGTGGATACTCCCTTCCCTCTGCTATCAGACTAGCAAAGGCCAGCATGATTATTCATGTCTGTGTAGAACAATAAATCTGTGCAGTGGGGAACAGCATCCATCCTTTGAGCACTCTGTTGCTTGTAAATGGGGAATCAGTAGAAGAAGTGAGGGTTCCACAGGAATATTTGTGCTGGAAAGCACACTAACAGTAAGCAGTAAGGTTTATAGAGTTTAGGGGCAAAAAAGAAATCTGAGTGAAGTTGTAGTAACTGAGAGGTTGGAGTAATGTAAATGAATGAGATTCCATAGGGAAGAGGTCAAATATGGTTCAGTTAACTTCCTCCACTGTGATGTGACATTTTAGTTTTTATGATAGGTTATAAGAGTTTATATAACAGGGCTGATTCAGATAGATAATAAAAAGGACATTATACCAGACTCTATTCTGTTCTTGTAAAACTGCTGGGAAGAAAGAGCAAAAAGATTTTATCTTGTTTGATTTGGTTTCATTTTGGTTTTGCTTACTGTATTTTTTTATTTTCCTACTGTTTTATCTAAAACAATTATTTGTCTCTAGCCAAACTAGGAAGGCACAATCTTTAATTTAAGGCAGAAAGAAATTCATTGCACTTAAAACCAAATGGGTTGTTTCAAAGTTACATTTAAATTATTATATTTTAGGTCATGAACTTTGGTTAGCTAATGTTCAAGCAGCATTTAACACACTGTGGCTCTCTCCTCCTTAGTAATGTAAAGAATAATAATAATGGTATGAATAATAATAAATTTGCAACAGCCAAGTTCTTCACTCCACTTCCAAGCAATATTAAAAAATAGGTCTAAGGTTCTCTTCTCAAATACAGTTACTCCAATGCAGCTAACGTATGTGTCCAAGAACATAAACATAACCTTGAGTGCTTTGCTCATCTGTAGTGTTTTTAAGCATTTATTGGATGTTCAGTCCATTAGAAAGAAAACTACAGCATAAGTTTATGTTTGCTCTTATATATGACTTTATGCAAATAAATAGCAATAAGGCTTCTGTAATACTTAGAGCTGAGTATAATCATAAGTAAATGTAGTAAAAGGATATAGTTTTCAAATGGTGAGAGTATGTTTCATATACTTCCCCTCTAAGCCATACGGCCTTAAAATAACCTAGACTCTGGCTGTGATCTGAGCAAGCAGATTTACATCCATTAAAGATCTCTGGTTCAATCTTTATCTTTATAAGGTTTTCTGATGCATCTTTAGGTTGCCTAGCTATCAGTCTTTCCTTTTTGACTTCTCAGAGTAGGAGAATGAGTGGAAAGTCATCTTTTCAGAAATACCCGACTGACTTTATACTTACTTTTATTTCCTTCATGTGTTAAGCAGATGCTCAATCTTTTTTTTTTTTCTTTGGAGATTGAGCATGATAATCTCAGTGAAAAGGAAGTGTTTTACTTAAGTATGAAACCCTGAATAGTCTCTCTACTTCAAAAAATATTCATGTCCCTGAAAGTGTAAGGAAAGAGTTCTTTGGGTCAAAACTATAGTTCTGTCATTTTCGTAGAAGAATCAGACATTTTCAGAGTTATTTTAATGCAAACAGAACATACCATTCTGGTGTTTGAATAATCAGTGGGTTATTAAAACCAAACTGAAATTCCAGGTGGGGAAAATGAATCCATTCCAGGCTGAAAAGGTTAGTCCTAGATTCTATTGCTGGTAGGTTTGTTAAAATCTTGTTGCATGATAGCCTACCTGCAAAAAAAAAATACCTCAGTTAAATAGATTCTTGTCTATTATTTTAAGTATCAAAGTCTTATCCTGTAATAAATAGTTGAGTGTGTTTGTCCAGTAAAATTGAAAATGCTCCAAAAATCAGTTAAAGCCAGGAGAAGGTTAATATTTGTCCTGAAGACAGCAACTGCAATGCATTCTTTCCCACATAATTTATTATAAAATCTTCAGGTAGGATCAATGATAAGAAGAAAATGAAATAGAAGGGGGAAGCAAAGAATCTCTCTTCACTACAAAGATAGAACTGGATAACGGGATCACAGGGAACACAAAAAATTTCAAATGAGCATCAAAGCTTTCCTAGGAGGCAGAAAAGATCATGCTGCTTTGACTTTCCCAGCCAACAATAAAATATAGCAGAAAACACCCTAAAAACAGTATTTTTAAATGTAAATCAGCATCATATGTTTCACATAGTCAGGGACTGAGTAAATGTTAAAACAAAAAAACCAAAACAGGTTCAGTTATGACTGCATGCATGACCTGTTGTTATTAGTTGTCTTAAGATATGTACAATACATATTCTGTCTTAAGTGCATATAAAAGGTTGCCTTACATGACAATTCTGCATCTTCAGGAACAGTTCCTACTGACTGTTTAAAATTATGTATGTACAGTTTGACCAATTGTACAGCAGAACTGTAGCAGACTACAAGGGGTCTCTGGGATGACCAGGTTTTCCACAGATTTTCTGGGATATTAAACAACATAGTTAAGCATACAAGTAATAACTACCAGTTGGTCCATGAACAGCAGGAAGGATCATGGGGACTGTCCAAATATCCACCTGGAGAGCTCATGTAGCAGCTAGTCAAAAAGTTTGTTGTGAAGTCTGAATTCAGTCAATAAGCAGTTCTTAAGTCAGTCCACTGTCTCATCTACGCAGAAACTAGCTGGGGAGTTTTTGGATCACTCAAGGAATTGATGGTTAAGTGCACTGGCTATAAAAATAGGCACAGCCCTAGTATTCAGCTACATCACAATTGTTACTGTAGGACAAACTCAAGTTTCATCCTTACATAATGATTACAACTTAATTCCTTAGATTTTTCACATATTAATAAAATACAAATGTTATATTTTGCAAAAGTTTATGGCTTGTGAGTTTACTAGATGCTAAATAATAGGTTCCTAAGGAACATTTACATTTTTCTCAAGAAATAAGAAGAAAGAGTAACAGTAAGGCATGAATTGGGATTCTTGGAACAGAGAAATCGGTCCTTCACTGACTTGCACTTTTATACTTCTAACAGTGGGAATTCACTTGCAATTTTTGTTGTTTTTCATAAGAAAATGAGTACAACAATACTAGATCAGAAAAATTGCCTTTATATTTTAGTCTCCTATTTATGACAGTTACCAGTAA
Organism: Pygoscelis adeliae; assembly: GCF_000699105.1. Lineage (NCBI taxonomy): Eukaryota > Metazoa > Chordata > Aves > Sphenisciformes > Spheniscidae > Pygoscelis > Pygoscelis adeliae. The sequence goes on along the minus strand of NW_008825308.1, from coordinate 4,925,438 downwards.
CAGAGGCATTAGGAAAATTATAAGAGACAGGTTACACAGCAGTTCTTACCTAGTATATCTTAGTTTCATGAATATCTCTATTAGAAATTGCAGAGGTGAAGTCTGCATCCAGATCATCCAAACAGCTGATGCATCCATCATCCTTTAATTTGTCTAATGTCTTTCTTAATGTTTGGCCTTCACAACTTTCTGAGGCAAAGAGATTTACGACTGTGAAATGGTGGGGGTGAGTGGGAAAGCAAGCTAACTCTGCTGCCTAGAAATTTCACAGTGACTTATAGTTCTGTAGTAAAAAATAAATAAATAACAACAATACACCTGCTATTCCCTATTTCTCTTCCTTATGTCATGTATGATTCTAGAGTCATCCACTGTACTTCACCCTCAGCTATCACTTTTTCTGACAGTGAGAGGCAAAAAGTATAGTCAGTCTTTTCTCACATGGAGACCATTCAATATTCATGATCATCCCTGAAATTATCGTCAGTTGTTTGGGTTTATTTTTTATTTTTAAAAATTCTAATATGACCTATAGATATTACCTGATCAGGACTGCAAGGAGTGACCATGGTGTAATGAATTTAGGTAATGCTTTAATCAGTTCTTTTTGTTTGGGGTTTTTTATTATTTTATTTTTTATAGCTGAGGATTTCTTTCACCTTTTCAGAGAAATATCTGTATAAGTCCAGGATGTTTTTATTGAGCACTAAAAGATAATTTGGAATGATCCTTGTTTAGATATTCATCATATTTTCACCATGCACATTATTTTGAATTTTCTACATTAAAATTCATAAATTGTGAAATCCTATACAATGTAAAACAACTACATGTGAGATTCATTACATTGAGCTTTCAGCACCTACAGTGTAAACATTTACACTGTAGCCTCTATTCATAGCAGATGGACACAAACAGGCATTCTGAGATAAATGGTTCATTTGTTTTCGTTTCCTGCAAGGTAAAATGAATTGCACAGTAGAAGCACTTATTGTTCTCCACCAAACATAATAGCATTCTAGGCGACTATCTCAGATGTAGCCATCGATATTTTAGACAGAGTTAGATGAACTGAACTTCATCTCTCATTCAAGGTCTTTCTAAGACATCTAAGATGGAAAGACTTCATCAGAGATATACCAAGTCTTTGCTTAGCATGCTTGTTAATAGGCTATCCATCCACTCCGAATAATGACTTAAGCAGTTTTACGACATGTAAAGAGTTTTGGAATAAATCTAGCCTTCATTCACAGACAAACCACATTCTTAGTTCTTACTACTGGACTGGTGGTTAGGGTTTTTTGTTTGTTTGTTTGTTTGGCTTTTTTTAAGTTCTTATGTATAATAATTGGGGAGAAACATAAAACAGTGTAAATGCCAGTCATGAAACAAGATTAATTAGTGAGTATCCACTGCCAATACTATAAAAATAAATACTGCTTTCTGTATAGTTGCAACTGCAACCCAGAAAATAGTTGGATTATGAAAATACTTAAGATAGTGACATCTTGAATTTTACAATGGACATTTTATACCTTCTGAAATAGTCCCTAAATCAACAAAGGAAAAGATTTTTTCTTATAGTGAACAAGCATTTTTTTGTGTGTTAGGAAGAAAAATAAATTTGAAATCTAACCTAAGGATCAGATCTAATCCTCACTCAGCTCCTATAAGAAATTTTAATGTCTATCTGAAGAATTGACAACCTTTATGTATTTCCCCTTCAGGAAATAGACTAAAATTTATGTAAGCAAGGCTTTCTGTAGTAGAAAACCATTTACGGTCTCATAAAAGGAAAGGAAGCCTGTGAGTACAACAGCTGACACACTCCACAGGGGATTCATCTTTATAAACACTTGTTTTCTGCTGGGGTTTGTGGAATATATAAGGAGAATTAAAAAGAAAGAAAAAATGGATTCATAAAATCTTAGCAACTTAATTAAAGCTTACTGAAAGTATGGATTTTTTGCTGGGATGAGGAAAGTTGGTGGATTTAGTTTTACAGTAATATCCGGATAAGCTTTCTGGGGAAGTCACACAGATACACAGTACAAATTCACAGTGAAATTAATTCTACACTTCCTATCTTTCTCAGTCTCAGCTAATACTGTGGCTGCTACACAAACCTTTCATGTAGACATGCTAATTTTCATAATTTACATTTTCCATTGGCTCAGTTAATAATTTTTTTAACCAAAGTATAGTTAAATGATATCATTTACATTAAAATGTTTTCAAAAGGGTCATTGCACACTATTCCACCATAGCTATAAAAAGTAATGACAGTATGGCAACAAGTGAATAATCAAATAACACAGTTATTATAGCCCTATTTTACAAATAGGTATTCTCAGGTATATATCAGGTAGACATACCTGATAGATTGTCTCATCTGTATAATTTTCAGTATTGAACTAAAAAGTTTTATGAAATGAAATATTAAAAGTATTAATAGTAAGTACTAATGAGTACTTTGAAACTAATGAGGAGTTTGAAAATTATTGAAGTGGTGATACTAAGGTCTTTTAGGCGCTAATGCACTTCAAATAGTTGTTCCAGCCACAGCCTTATCTGGAATTACAGGCTTGTCTAAAATTTAATTATGTAAATAAAAAACCTCCCCACAACAAACCCCAAAATAAAAACAAAGTTCAAATGACTAGAGTGTAAAAGCCAGGTTAAAAAAAACATTTAAGCAAGTGCACTACTACATAAGATGAATATAGAAGCATACTCCAATACAGTAATTCAGAAAAATCCTTCCTAGGATTCTTAGATGATTGACTTTGGTATTTCCTTCATTACTTAAAATCACATCACTAAAATTCTTATTAGAACAATTACCTTTGCTGAGATACCTACTTAAGTATCTATATCTACCCTGAAGTAATTTCAGATCTGGAAATTAGTTACTCACATTTTTAAATCTCCTGGAGGATATTTTGTATTAGGCCTTTACAAACCAAGCTTAACTGACTCTACCAGCACAGAATTCAATTAGAAACGCAGCTGGAGCATGAATTGCCAATCATTTACATAACAGCCCCAGTCAAAGAAGGCTTCAAAACATGAGTCCTGCAACCCATAGTGAATGACTGAATCTTCAGGCTCACAAGTTCATAGGTAAAGAAAGCAGATAGTATTGTGTATTGACCTTGGCTGGTCGTCAGGTGCCCATCCAGCTGTTCTCTCACTCTCCCTCCTCAGCAGGACAGAAGGAGAAAAATACAATGAAAAATCTTGTGGGTCAAGATAAGGACATTGCGATTACTCACCCATTACTGTCGTGGGTAAAATGGACTCAACTTGAGGAAGATTAATTTAATTTATTGCCAATTAGTAACAGAGTAGGATAGGAAGAAATAAAAACAAAACTAAAAACACCTTCCCCCCTTCTTCCCAGGCTTGATTTCACTCCTGACTTTTCTACCTCCTCCCCCTGAGTGGTGCAGGGTGCTGGGGAATGAGAGTTGTGGTCAGCTCATAACACTTCATCTCTGTTGCTCCTTGTCCTCACGCTGTTGCCCTGCTCCAACATGGCATCTGTCCCACAGGATACAGTCCTTCATGAACTTCTCCAATGTGTGTCCTTCCTTCTTCAAGAACTGCTCCAGCATGGATCACTTCCACTGGGTACAGGCCTTTAGGAATGGACTGCTCCAGCGTGGGTCCCCCACAGGCCACACCCTTCTGGTTCCTACTAGAAGACCTGCTCCTGCATGGGCTCCTCTCCATGGGCTACAGACCCTGCCAGGAGCCTGCTCTAGCATGGGGTCTTCCATGGGCTGCAGGGTAGATATCTGCCTCAGCGTGGCCCTCCAAGGGCTGCAGGGGGACAACCTGCACCATCATGGTCTTCATCACAGGTTGCAGGGGAATCTCTGCTCTGGCACCAGGACCACCTCCTCCCCCTCCTTCTTCTTTCATGTTGGTGTCTGCAGGACTGTTTCTCTCACATTTTTTTCACTCATCTTTCATGCAGCTCCTGCCAGCATTTTTTCCCCTTTCTTAAATATGTTATCACAGAGGCATCACCAGTGTCTTTGTCTTAACTTTGGCCATCAGCAGGTCCATCTTGGAGTCAGCTTAAACTGGCTCTTTTCAACATGAGAGCAGTTCCTGGTGTCTTCTCTGTCTGACATGGGTGCAGCTCCTGCTGTCTTCTCACAGAAGCTACTCCTGCAGGCCTCCCGCTACCAAAATCTTGCCTCGTAAACCTAATACAGTCTCTAATGATCAAAGCTCCAAAATGTTGACATTATAAACAGAAGAAGAAGGGAAAAGTTTTGGTCATTTTCCTAATAAAGTGGAAACAGCTAATAAACACCTAATAAAGTATTGTTATGTGTAAATAACTCCCATCCTTCCTTCACAGGAGGCCTAACCTGCAGGTTATAGTATTGTATAATGGTTCTCTCCAGCCCTCTGATTCTTACTTTCTTGTCTTTCCATTGGTCCCAAATAGCAGAATATGTCTTCCCAGAATGTTACTGGCTCATTACAAAATTTTATTGGAATTTTAAACTACCTCAAACTTCTGCAATACTTAGACAGAAGTCTCCTACTTCCTGTATGTATGCTTTAACCCATAGGATATTGTTCAAAACACAGTGTTAGGAGACATCTGTGCCTGCTTCACCCAAAGTGTGTTTTAAGAGAAATTGATAATTTAGGAAATCTTACTCAGGTAAGTCCTTTCAAAATATGAGTCTCACTTCTGCAGAAGTGCCCTATTGCAGTTCTGAAAGAATCATGGGCTTATGCTGATGCTAGAAGCAGAGGTCCAGCCTCACCCTTCTGATTTAATACAAGTTTCTCAACTTGATGGCTATTTTGCACTTGGTCTAGGACTTCATCCAGTCAACATAAACAGAACTAACCTTCAGCATGGCTGAATTTTCTATTAAACTTAATATACTACAGTGTTAAGTAATGTGATATTCCTATCATTACTCTATTTTGGGACCAAAAGCAGATTCCTCTCTTTTTTTTTGGCCCATGTGTAGACTTAATTCCTGTTCAGAGATCTTGAATGGTTGTGTGGCACATCTTAGGAAGTCAAACTGTGTTTCAGAGGTAGCAAGGTCTAGCTTCATCTTTCAACAACCTCTTATATTTAATTCTTTTTTACTCCTTTTCAATTTTTTAGCACAGTAAATATGATTTTTGTCAAGGCTAATAAATGTCACAGGCATTATGTTGATGTGACTGTGCAGGGTATGTGGGCTTATCTTGCCCTGAACTGGGAGAAGTTTCTGAGAGTGAACTAAGACCTAAGTTTTTGGATAGTGTAAAGACAGTCTATTGACCATACATGAGTTTAGGTGACTATGTTGGATAGTGGAGGTGTAAATGTCAGAAGAGAGCATTAATTATACAGCTGATAGCATATGATTAAGAAGCATTTCCTTAGCTAACTTAAATTTTGGTCATTCAGCTAGTATATTTGAAAAATTATTGGCGAAAGCTGATGAAATTGTTTGGCCTTGTAGAGAGCAAAAATTTACCAAATAGGAGAGAAACTATTTATATTGTCACAAGTCTCTTATAATTCTCAGAGATATCAATGATGTTTGCAAAACCATTTTCTCTCATTTTTGCTATCCATGCAGCTAAAACTCTTCAGACCTTTGTTATGACTGATGCTACAGTTTTGCTATTATTTTTAGTGTTATTGAAACTAAATACTTAATGTATTCACATGCAAAATCTGTTTTTCAGAATCAATACATGCAATTAAAAATATTCTACTTAGGCATGTCTATTCATAACTTGGGTTGCTTTTATTTCTAGCCTGGGTCATGTAAGCTAAGTATAGCTATAATTCTGCTGCTGCCTGGTATCAATCTACCTTACTCTTATTCTTAGAATCAGTAGTATTATCTCAAGAATCCATTGCAGATCAATCATTGTTAAGTGGCATGCTTCCAAATTGGTCCTGATTATACAGCATTTTTTGGAACTCTGCACTTTTCACAACTGGAAATAAAATTACAGCATGATATATATGATTGAATGCCATTAATATTGACTATTGCTCTGCTTATCTCCCAAACTGGCAATGATATACCGTGAGGGAGATTAGTGTGAAGCAGTTAAATATTCTACATAATATATGTCTAATAAATACACTGTTTTCATTAATCATTCTGCGTAGATTTTCCACTTCATTCCAACAGTTTTCAATTAAAGTTGTAAGAATTACAATTACTTTAAAATAGTAAACTTTATTATATACCAAGCATTAGTTATGCCAACATTAGTTACGTCTAATTCTTAAGAAAAATGAGCTATGGCAGATTTATGGGGTTTTTAATTTTATTTCCTCACAGGTTTCAGTATGAATTGAGAAGCAAGGAAATTATTTAAGGACTAAGCATTAAGTAGCCATAATGCATGTGTACAGAGAAAGATACCTGCTTACTTGCAGGCAGTGGGAACTGTGGGAAATTCAGTAAATGAATTTGTAAGAGAAAGAAGTCTATTTAAAGGAAATCTTTACAATGTGATGAAAGAAACATGACTTAAGTTTTGAACGTTGAAATATGGTCAATTCATAGTAATTGTGGCGTCAATTCATAGTAATTGTGGCTTTATTACATTTGGGCTCTGATGTGTTTTCTTTTTTTTTTTTCCTACTTTGAAATACCACATGAATCAAAACCAGAATATGTCAGACAAACATCATATGCATTAGAATATGAGATTGTTGACTTTCAGGTGAATTCTTAACCAGAATATATGGTTAAGCAACATACTATTTTTACTATATGACTACTATAAGGATGCAAAATGACTCTCCGCTCATATTTCCTCCTAATTCATCTATTTCAGACTATTACCACCAATTCAGGTATATATGCAACATGCTTAGATTATTTACTCTTTTTTTTAAATTGAAAACTGATTGAGTAATATATAGGGAAATAAATGTAAACATATACTGACTAGAAAAAAAACCAAACAAACACTTTCTCATGTTTGTTCCTATTCTTCTATATTTTCTCTCACTGCATCACATTTTTATTTGAAAAAATTTTATCTTCCTTGGTATAAAATTTTTCAATTCCTTGTATGGGCTAGAAGAAGCTTCTTTTATGTCCATATCTAGATGATTTTTTTCTGTTTTTAAATGATATTTTCTTAAAATGTCGTCTTTTTTTTTTTTTCTTTCTTCTGCCCCCTTGGATAACAGCAACCCTTGATTTGTAATTATGGTGATTCACTGCAAATCTCAGGAAAAATATTGGTTTTTAATTTGTTCAAGTCAACAAAAGCCTTCACTTTTGAATATGACACTAATTAACGAAATACTTGTTATTTACCAGCCTTTAGAAATGCATACTACCACAACTCAGAACTTAAATCTTTATATTTTGTACCAGTAACTCTTAAGACAATCAGGCAGATGCCACAGCTTGCCCAGAAATGTTGTGCAAACTCTGTCCTTCGAGGTTTTCAAGACCTGAAAGATCAGAGCAACATGGTCTGATCTCTGAGATGACTCTGGTTTGAGCAGGAGTTAGACCTCCAGAGATCACTTCCAATCTGAATTATTCTATGTTTATATGATTTGAAGTTTAGATGCCTCCATTTTGTTATCAGTAGAACAACCTAAGGAATAAAAATTACTAAAAATGTAATCAAATATTTTAGGACTTGGTGGTAGTGATGAGAAAGTGCAGGAAGTTGTTGTTTTTTTTGGTGTTGTTGGGTTTTTTGTGGGTTGTTTTTTCTTTTTTCCCCTAGCCTTTCTAAAATCATTATTTTTCAATAGACTCTCCTTTTGTTGTCCAACCCATTTTCATTATAGCTTTTGTGCTATATATGTTGTGATGTTTATTTTATACACAAGAGGCAGAATTAATTTCACTTAAATTTGGCCATCTGAAATACCTTATGGAGTCTAATCTAATTTTTTTTATGCTAGCTCAGTACTTAACAGAAAGAAAATAACTTATCTAGAGAATGGCTAATATAATCATAAAATAGATATCTAAAATGGGAGGCATTAATTAATTTTTGAAACCTTCTGTCTTCTTTACTGAAAGAGCCCAGATGATAAACAAGGAATTGATGCAACATCTAGACAGTCAAAGTAAGGATAAAGTAATCACATCTACTAAGATTGGTTTGGTTAACATTGTTTCCAGATGGTACTTTCTGTATAATTATGTTCAGATATGATCAAAGATTTGTATTCTTGTGGTCCATTTGCACTGGCTGATCAAGACTTATCATTGATACACCCTGAAAGTGAGTTTATAAACTGAGGATTTTTCCACATCTTAATACGGCTCATTTGGATTTGTCTCCAAATTAGTTGACATGGGATTTAGATTTACAAGTATGTCAGGCATAATACTTACGAGACAGGTATCTTTGGCTGATACACTTGCCTGATTTGAAAGCTATCTCCACATTTCTTATCTCGTTCTTTTCAACACCTTTAAGTCTAACTATAATGTTGGAAATTTAAGAATCTGGTATGCAAGAAATCTTATGTATAATTAAAATTTTCTATCAATGTTCTACAAACATTTCCTGTATTTTCCATGCACAAAATAAACTATGCATGTTATTTTTGTAATGCTAGATAAGAACTGTTACATTATGCAAGCATGAGAAGATAAGGGTTAATTAAGTCTTTGGTCAAGATGCACAAATAAGCTATTAATTGATTATGTAAATTAGATTCACATCTGGAATAAGCATTTTGGTAAATATGAGTCATCATATAGAAACTCATAAACAGGAAATGTTTTTGTTAGAATAGCAATAAGAACTAATTTCCACCATTGCTGAGTTAGTGAACACCTCTAAATGTGGCAATTTATTATTGTAGAAGTAGAAAGATTTGCTCCTGACTGGGAGAAATGAGACTACTAAATCCTCAGGGATACATCACTCTCTTGTATTTGCTTCTTTTGTGTGAAGGCTTTTGCATCACTCATATGACTTTCAGAAAAGCTTCTTTTCTACACATAATTCAAATCTAAAAGAATTTTGATGTGATGCCTAGAAAGCAATTTAGCAAGCAATTTAGTTTTTGAAGGGAGTACTAAAGCTATCCCATAGCTTTTATTCTCAAGAACAGAAACAACCTAAGTGGGAGACTGTCAAATTTAATTTTGAAAGAGCACTCTTCAAGACTCTGAAAGGAAAAAAGCCTAGCAGTGATCTGAAGGAGAAAGGAGTTAAAGACCTTCCCCTCTTTTCCACCTCTATAATTTTTTGAAGCATAAGCTTCATTATTGTATCGTTGATCGGATGTCACAGAAAGAAGTTTCTCTAAGCTGCTAAGATGCTAAAGCTTGAAAAGAGAAATGGCCAGAAAGAGAAATACGTCTGATATATAAACAAAGAGGGATTTCAAATGGAAAATAATACCATGATAATTTAAAAGATCATTCTTTAGACAGGAACAAAGAGATTTTAAAGATAATTGGATTTTTTTTTTTTCTTATTCTGTGACAAAGCAATCTGATACCATTTTAAGTCCCCTAAATGTCAGGTGTGTTACAGTTGCCAGAAACAAGTCTGATGGCATGGAGACTTGATCCCATTATATAAAGAGTCTAATTGAACAGATAATTTTTATTTTTGAGGGTTTAGTTGTAATCATCTAGCTTTTGATTCACTGAATAATATCTTAAGGCAAAATCTAAATGTATCATCAGATCTCAACCACCTGGTTTATCTTATTTTGAGAAGGAATAATTTGTATAAAATAGGAATAAAAACCATCTACAAAATTAATAATTTTAATTATAGGAATTTTACTAACTGTAAAGACAGAGACAAATTCTCCAAATAACAACAGCTTCACAAAACTATTTACTAATGTTACTAGTATGTAAACACAGATCTTGGGTTGGTCTTAGTAGGCTTTTTTTATGGAACAGCCTCACTGCTGTTGGATATATTGCCAAATCTAGAAGTAGCAGGAACTACTAATGTCCCTTTAGCATCGATATACAAAACAAGACTATAAATATAGTGTTGGAATCTGCTGGTTCAAACTAGTTGTCTGAGGTATACTCTGGTTTACTCCATAATGGTGAAGCTTTCTTATACTTCAAAGAGCTGGCAAATGTATCACAAAATTAAAGAATAGCATAGGTGAATTATGGTGGAAAATTGTTCATGTTGGAAATTTAAAAAGCAAAGCCAGGACAACATTAGGTCAAATAACAAGCAGGACTCTCCCTCTGTCTCAGGCAAAATGGAAAACACCACTATGTTTAACCTGGGCATAAATATTGCAGGGCAGAAAAAGATTAAAGCTGCTTTACAGGCAACATAGGACAGCATGTTTGGAATAAAAATGTGTATCCTAAGAAGAAAATGACATGTCTCAGCTCCACACAAGGCATAACATTACCCTTTTTTTTTCCCCCCCACCTTTCCATGATTTCACTGCATGCTCCATTGATCCCCTGCCCTGGGTAACTGGGGTACCAGGACTGCTGCTTGCTTTAGGCACAACGCAGCAATGCGTCGTTGTAAAGCTAGTTAGGAAGAAACTAGCCTGTGAGGTTTTGAAAGATTCCCAAATATAGGAATAAATGACATTCTATTGTTTTCACACTAAAGTAATTCTTCAGATGTTAGCAGTCCATTTCTTCCTTGCATAGGTCTGTTTGGTCTGTGTAGCTATGTAACAGGAATGGAAATGTGACATCTATGTACGGACAAATATTTGAGTAATTTCTGTTTTAAGGAAAGGTAGCTACTGCAGAGAGGAGGAGGAGGAGGAGGAGGAGGAGGAGGAGGAAGAAGAAGAAGAAGAAGAAGAAGAAGAAGACGACGACGACGACGACGACGACGACGACGACGACGACAAACCTTTATTTCATGTAAACAGTGACCAAATGTTAACAGCTATGCACTGCTCACATCCGCATTCTGCCTTATGGGAATTGTCAAGTACAACAGGACTCACACTATGTTAGCAAGACACTTGATCATTGGCATGATGTCCCAAAGTCCTAAACTTCTTGGTTTTGTCATAAGACACTTTTTAGAATAAATCTTCAATGTTAGGAGGTTATTTAGGTGACCCAGTGGGTTTTTTTTCTCCCCCCCCCCCCCCCCCCCATTTTTAAACGGTTGTTTTTACTCATCAGTTAAATAGAAATAAAAAAGAAGAAAAGAAAGTGGTAGAAGTGAATAATAAAGAGCACAGGAACTTTGCAAGATACTAATTCATTGAATAAAATGTTAATAGTTATACACAAAGTGCTTCTTAATAAATCAAGAAAATAGTGCTCAAGGAAATGCCAAGAGGCTTTCTGTCCATCTATTAAAATTTCCCCCTTTAATTAAATCAATAAACCAGCAGGTAACATTATCTTCTACAGACTTGAATGTGTTCTTCTCAAGCAAAATGGAAGACTTGCATCCAATTCTACACTAATGCTATTGCATTAAAAGTTATTAGCTTTCTTTTAAAGAACTGGTCATGCTGTTTATTGAAAGAAATAAATCCACTTTACTTTCATTACTGGGTATTTAAAGATTCTTGAAATCTTAATATCTGAGGAGTCATAAACCAGATTGAGGAACATTGCAGCTTGTCTCACTTTTTCGATCTGAGTGAATGGTCTCTTCATGTCCTGACTCCTTTTCAAGACATGCCAGTTGTTCACTGGTTTTATTCTTCCTCCCGTCCCTGTGTGGTTAGTCGGGGGAAGGGAGGGAGGGAGGGAGGAGTGTATTGTGCATCTTTCAAGCACTAGCAGGGAACCAAGAGAAAGGAAGCAGGCTGTCATAGAAAACATAAAGATAGCCCCAAGCAAACCCAGGACTGAGGCAGAAGCAATCCCCACCATGTGCATCATTCCAGATAAAACCTCAGCATGGTGATAACTTCTTGAAAATTTACCTTCTCCCCCCAGTTCTTTAAAGGTCCAGTGGAAGGTTGAGCATAACATCAAGAAATAGGAGTAAATACTTGAAGGTTATGCATGACCATTATAACTATTCTATTAATGAGGTGTTTCTGCATTAATTAGAACATATGGACTGTTAAATCACTAATCGGTCTAATTTGTGGCTCTCTGTATAGGGTGTGTTTCCTTTTCCCCAGAACAATAATCTGAATGTAACATAACTGAAAAGATGGAATGGTGGAGTAGAAAATTTAACCACCATTGTAACACTGAATAAGAGTAAGACTATAAAAACAGTGATTCCTTATACCAGAATATGCTCAAAACCGAATAACACAAATTAGATAAGTGATCAAATATGTTACACAAAATCTCCCTGGATGACATCCCAGATTTCAAATGAATGACATAATAATTATATTTTTGATAGTTTTTAATTTGCATTTCTGTTCTGCTTATGAAAAAAATCTCAAAAAACTTGTTCTTATCACATTAAAAACAGGGAATTGTGTTAATTATTATTTTTTATTTCAAAATTTATCAAAGTAGGGAAAATCACTCTTTTCCTTGCTGCCAGCTCTGGTTATCATATATAAGCAACAAGAATGTAGCAAACTATTCAATAATCTATATATACTAACGCTGGAAACACTGCTGATTTATGAAGAAAATGGGTGAGACTATCTTATCATTTTGGTACAGACTATCAGTATACTTTTAAAAGTCAAATTGTCACATTTACATAGGACTTGGTTTGATGCGCGCAGTAGTTTTCAACGTGAGTGGATTAACTGGACGATGAGCTCCAAGAATTCATCTCATGCCTCTACTTGTTGATGAATATTCAGTCTAGGACCAAGATTTTATTTTTTTTTCTTAACTAAAACACCAGAAATGCGTATGGTGTGCATATTGAGTCCTCAAAATCCTGTTTGTCTCTACAACCACTTTTATTGTGCCACAATGTATGCTAATGTAGATCTACCAATGTTGCACAAGATGTTATTGCAAAGATATGTCCACTAAACATGACTAAGAGCAGGTTCTTTTCCTAAGCTTTTAAACACCTATATTTATATTTTTTAAAAAATTCAGAACTCATCTGTCGTCTAGGTTTTGGCTGTACAAAAAATAACATAACATTGAACTTGTAGTCCTTGTCTGCATGAAGATTTCCTACTTAATCATATTCTGGGCCACCTGAGGTACAACTGTACTTTTCATTTATTTAAGTTTCACTGAAACATGAGAACATACTCATCCATTTCCTGAAAGGATTAATGTATTTTAGGAGAATTAGATCATTGACGGAAACACTGATGGTCAGCTACAATGTGCTACAATTTACAAAAAATATTTTCCTAATATTAATACCCACAATAATAACTGTAAAGCAACAGCCTTGAGTTTGTGTAGGTTATCATTTTGGGGGGGTATCATACCATTTGTCATAAGAAAACTAAACAAAATTATTGTATTGATTTAAATTTTATTTGAGGTAGAAAAATAATCTTTCCTTTCCAATACTTATTCCTATGTGTCTTATTTTATGTAGAATCTCAAAGTATAATAGCCTGACCTATAAAACATAACAAATTTCACTGAATTCCCCATCCTCAGATTCTAAAGAATGGGTTTCATGAAGGAACATAAGTCAAGCTTAATATTTTTAGAACTCTCCCTTCAATTCTGTAGGTGTAGTAATTAGCTATTTTTTTTTCTTACCTAAAGCAAGACTGTAAAAAGATCATATGCATAAAAACAGTGCAAGACCTTTTAAATGTATCCTCCATGAATACACTTCAGCTTTAAGTCATGTGTGTCCAGAGTTTTTAATGGAAACTACAACCACACATAGCATGAAGGAAGGATAATCTAAAAATCCCAAGTAAAATCCCATTAGCTGTCTAAAGCCAGCTCATAAGAAAAAATAAGTGTGGGGGTCTTTCTGATCTGTTGGCAGTTTTTGGGAGTAGAGGTGCATAGACTGTAGAACTGCTCTGGACCTACTGCTCAAAACTGAGAGTGAATGCCTATAGCTATTCTTTAAGAAGATATGCAATTTGTGTCTTTTCTTTCTTATTTTGAAGTATAGACCTATTTTCTTTTATATCTAATATCCCAGCTGTAAGAACAATTGCCTCAGGAGTATGAAAAAGATCAAATTCCATTTTGGCTTTGTGACTTTCAAATCCACAATTCCAGTTTTCCTATTCCCATATGGATTTCTTAATCATCAACACATAGTCTACGAGAGATCATGCATCATAGCTTCTGCTGTAGCTGATTCATGGTAAGGCAAGGAACACAAAGAGTAGAGCATAGTCCATAGCAGTTGGCTGAGGCTCTGGTTCCTGCTATAGAGATATTCATGTTTGTTTAATTGTGCTGGGTCATAGAACAGATCCAGAAATAATCAACAATGAAAAAGTCTTTTTCTTTTAGCCCTGAAGGTTAATGCATTCCATAACTTCATGCTGATGAAGAATAAGCACTTTTTCTGGAAAAGTGGGAGCAAGATAAAAAGATAATTTTTACATGATGGTTTGTCTTAAATGTTGGTCCAGTCTTGCCCATGCAGAACTCTGGAATCTCATTTGTTTTATCCCACTCCAACCTAGCAGGTCTTCTATGGCCAAGATCTTGAGCATGAGGACACCATGCCTACACTTGTCATCTTCTAGGTTATTATCATGTAGGTAGCCCAAGGATAAGTTGTGGTCAGAGTGTTCTTTTATATTCAGTTGAGTATGTCAGCTTTATCCCTGTGGAGTTGGCAAACAAAAGGGAAGGTATAAGCAGTGTATCTGAGGAATATTACCAGACTGGAAATAAAGACCTTCTGACAAAGCCACATTAGTTGAAATACAGGAAAAGTTAGGGTAATACCTTATCATTAAACAGTGTTGACATAGGCATGTAAGTCAGAAAGCAGTTATGTCACGCCCAGAGCCACCATCACTGGAGCTTTTTCATTACTATAAACATATCAATGCATGTTGGCTTATGCTGGGTTTCCATTTCATTTCAGATTTCAAATTAAATTAGTAAATAGCTTTAAAGACAAATAAACAAAATCTTTCCTAAAGTTACTTTCCCTTGTAGTAAGCTACAGCAAGCAACTCAAATAGAAGTAGGTGGTTTGTATGGTTTTCAGTAGGACAAGGTGAGCCATGTTATGAAAACAGTTAAGATCTGCTGGAAAATACGTGGTATATGTTATCCTGACAAGGAATTTCTGATATGATCAAAGAGAAGAAAATTGTAATCAATGCCATTGTAACACTGATGATTTATATTGACTGATATGTCAAAACAAGTTATCAACAGAATAATGAGTCGTATTCATGTCAATCATTTTTTCTTTCTTTCCTTGATTGTAATTCCTCAACTGCACAAGCAAACTGCATTACAACAACGAAAGATATTCCAGTTCCAAGGAATCCATCTACTTATGCAAACCAGAATAGAGGTGAATGAATGAATCATCAACTTACTGCTAAAGAAGAAATGATGGACAGGGTTAAATTTCACTTTAAATTTGTGTATCTTTCTTTAAATCATGTGCATCTGATTTAAGCTTACCTTTTTAATACAGTTCAGTAGTCAGAAACAGATTTTAATTTGTCAAAATTAATATCTGCTCTTGAACTACATTATTGAACCACAATACTGAATACTGCTACAGTTGAAATTCAGCAGGCTATGGATCAAAGTGAAAAGAAACAGGTCATCTCAGAGTCTTCAACTGGCAGATGAGTTCTTTTCCTGGTTTCGGCAGGGATAGAGTTAATTTCCTTCCTAGTAGCTGGTACAGTGCTGTGTTTTGGATTTAGGGTGAGACCAATGTTGATAACACACCGATGTTTTAGTTGTTGCTAGGTAGTGTTTACACTAGTCAAGGACTTTCCAGCTTCCCATGCTCTACCGACTGAGAAGGCTGGAGGTGCACAAGAAGCTGGGAGGGGGCTCAGCTGGGACAGCTGACCCAAACTGGCCAAAGGGATATTCCATACTGTGTGACATCATGCTCAGTATATAAAGCTGGGGGAAGAAGAAATAAGGGGGGGACGTTTGGAGTGATGGCGTTTGTCTTTGTGGGCACGGTGGTGTTGGGTTGACGGTTGGACTCGATGATCTTGGAGGTCTCTTCCAACCTTAATGATTCTATGATTCTATGATTCTTCCCAAGTAACCGTTACGCGTGATGGAGCCCTGCTTTTGTGGAGATGGCTGAACACTTGCCTGCTGATGGGAAGTTTTTGTTTTGTTTTGCTTGCGTGCGCAGCTTTTGCTTTACCTATTAAACTGTTTTTATCTCAACCCACAAGTTTTCTCCTTTTACCCTTCCAATTCTCTCCCCCATCCCACTGGGGGGGAGTGAGTGAGCAGCTGCGTGGTGCTTAGTTGCCAACTGAGGTTAAACCACGACAGTTCTAAGCAACAGGTAAAAAATAAAAAGGCAAAATATAAGTTGTGAGGGGTGCTTGGAAAAACAATGGGTGCTATGGAAAACTTCCAGGTAAAGCTGTAGCAGCTTCAAATGTTGTTATGAAGAGAAAAAGAAACACATAAAATTTGATAATGTTACTATTCCATTTTGTAGCTTAGTTTTCCACTCAAAACCAAGATATAGCAAATGCTACAATGCCTGGCTGAAAACTCTAGTTAGTATTGCAATAAACCCCAATGTGTCACATTTCTATACTTGAAGAAACAAGAATTTTGGGTACACCAAAACTTAGGACTGTAGTTTAATTTTGTTTTCCTTCTCAGTATGTGTGCTTGACTCTCAATAGTGACTCCAGCTGTGAACAGGAAATAATATAAAATCTTTAGGCTTAGATTTTCAAACATAGATTAAAAGGTCAAGAACATGTTATGCAGAAAAAAAAAGTCAAGAAACATGAATTTCAAAATGGTCCTGTTGTTCTATTTGTCCACCTCTCTTTTAAAAAATATTTTTGAATGGATACTATTTTAGCATTATAAATGTACTAGTTGAGTACTTCCTAGATTCAGCACTGACTATATTTTCACAGTGCCACCCCTGTTTAAAAGTAAATACTGTAAAATTGGGTGTAAAATATATGAGGATGGGAGAGACCAGGTTTTTTTTTTCATTGTTTTAGTCCTCCTCTACCATGACACGTATATCTGTCAGACACTTACCACAGAGACTTCACTCTGTTTCTGAGGATTCTGTTTCTGAGGCCTGTTTCTAAAGATTGGGATGTACTCAAAGGTAAGGATACCAATTCGTATGTGGGAAACTTCCAAGTTGATGCTCCCTGGAATGATGGGTGTGGGTGGGTTTTATTTACAATAATAATTCATGGAGAAAATAAATTAATAGGATGCTGGAGGAGGAAGAAAAAACAAATTTGGAGAATGAGGAGTAGAGAGTTACAAATGACAAAAGAAGGGACAAGAGAAGGACTGTGATCAACTGCAAGTATTATTAATGGAAGGGGGTTCCCTGAAGGTGTCCAAGAAGCTTTTCAATCTTACTTCATGGTGCTTTCTCCAGAGATGTGATGGAACAAGAGCATGAAAGCAAGTCTTTTCATCATATTTCCTACATGTGTACCTGTAAATGGTCAAAGTGGCCTGGGCCAGAAAGAGAGTAACAAGGAGATTTTGCAACTTCTGGGACCTTGAATGTAAATAGAGAGGTGACGGGCAAAGTACAGTCAGAACCTCATTATGACATGCTGGACAAGGTGGAAGAAGGCTCAGTATATGTGTGCATCAGGGTCTCCACTACAGCAAGAAGGAACACAAAGATGCTTGTGTCCACCTCTTCATGGAAGATTTGCCAGGTCTTGTTCCTGGTGAATCACAGATATCAGCTCAAAGTACCCTCTCACCCACTAGAGTCTTCTTCTGAGGCTCAGAGGTCCTGCTGGTTTTAGCTTGACAGCATAAAAAAGCAAGGAAGTGGACTGATCAGAACATGGCTCTGTAGAGGTGGTTTTGAGGCATGGCTTGAGCGCAAATCATGCCATTAAGTATCCTTAAGAGCTATGTGGGGCAAGGGAAGGGAAGGTGTGGCAGAAGAGGTATGTGTAGCAAAAGTCTAAAAAGGATCTCTGAGAATACAGAGGTGAATAGTGGGCAGAAGCTACTCTTCTGCAGGACTTGCCCAATTTAGGATAAAATTGTAGAATTCAGGGTGATCATGACTCATTAGAGCAAACAGTGGGGAATACAGTGAGAATACTCCAAGCACAGGGCAAACTGGGGTCCACTAACTCACAGTGACTATAGTCCAAGAGTGACTGTGATGGAGAACTATTTTCT
>NW_008825308.1:4884208-4907173 GCF_000699105.1 Pygoscelis adeliae | reverse complement strand
TCCCTACACTTGGAGGTAGGGATTGTGATGCATCTTCATGATGGCCACGGGGTCTTAATCACTCCAAAGATCTTTTTGATTGTGAAGTGTAATACTTTGTCCAGCAGGTCAGACATGTCTCAGAAAAGGCCTCTCAGATCCAGCGGTTGTAATGGAGCACTGAACAATGCAGTGAAGGAGAAATACGTAGGCTCCATGTAGGACTGTCACAGGTATTTAAGTAGTAGATGTGGATGCAAATCAGGCCCTGCCCCATCAGCCATGTTATCATGCTCAGGTCTTGGCTCCCTTTCCATGAGGGACCATCCAGCCCTGAATGCTCCTGGCAGTTATCTCAATCTATGTCAGGCCCTGAGGCGAGCATTGTGAAGCTTGGCCCTTAGGCTATTCAGAACCTGTCTATAAAACTGTCCCTGTGCAGACTTCCAAGGACCCTGCACCTAGATTGCCCTAGGCCCTAAACCTGGTGATATTCAGGCTCTAAAGGATTACCCGCTTTGGCTCCAGGGACCAGCAGTGTCTACTCCTTGCAAAGGTGACTCTCTCAACAGCCCAGGGCTCCAGGGTTCCTCCAAGTCCTGGTCCTGGGATTCACAGCACAAAACTCTACTTACCCCAAGGAGAATCAAGCCCAGCTCAGTCTCCAATAATGTCTTACAGGAAAGACACTATTTCTTTATCAAGACACCATGGTTCTCAAGGTTAAACTGTTAAAAAGATGATGGCTGCATATTGACCCCCTAGGGTCATCATACTGAGTCGTCAACCAGGGACTTACACCACAAAATGTGACTAGAAATTTAAGGTTAGGGACAAATCCTCAAGTTCCATTTGAAGTGAGGTAGAAAAGGGGCCGCCCAAGGAATAGGTTGGCTGCCACAGTCCTCTCACAGTAGAAGGCTTTTGGCAGCCCACCCCTTCTTTAGCCAGCTCCTTTGTAGCTCTCTCCAAATGGATCCTCTAAACCGTGTCTCTGTCACAACCCTAACTGTGAACTTGGGGCTTAATCTCCTTGGCTCAGGCTTACGCCAAGACCTCCAACTATTGCTCTGTTGAGCAAGACTGCAAATAAAAAAATCTTTTGGCAGCCCAACTTTTCTTTGGGTGGCCCTTCTGCAGCCCCACTCTAACTAGCACCCTAGGCTTTCTGTCTAAATCTTATCCCAGATGAATGAGGAATTGGCTGGATGGCCATACCTAAAGAGTTACAATCAATGGCTCAATGTCCAAGTAGAAACTAGTAATGAGTGGTGTCCTTCAAGGGTCCATACTGGGACCAATATTATTAACTATCTTCATCAATGACACAGACAGTGGGATCGAGTGCACCCTCAGCAAGTTTGAAGACGACACTGAGCTGAGTGGTACAGTTAATATGTTTGAAGGAAGGGATGCCATCCAGAGGGACCTTGACAGGCTAGAGAAGTAGGCCTGTGCAAACCTCATGAAGTTCAACAAGGCCAAGTGGAAGGAATGTCCTATGAGGAGTGGCTAAGGACTTTGGACTAGTCTAGTTTGGAGAAAAGGAGGCTGAGGGTGACCTCATTGCTCTCTACAGCTTCCTGAGGAGGGGAAGTGGAGAGGGAGGTGCTGAGCTCTTCTCCCTGGAGTCCAGTGATAGGACAGATGGGAATGCTTCAAAGCTGCACCAGGGGAGGTTTAGACTGGACATTAGGAAGCTTTCTTTACCAAGAGGGTGGTCAAACACTGGAACAGGCTTCCTAGAGAGGTGGTCGATGCCCCATGCCTGCCAGTAAGAGACTTTTGAATGCCTTTAACAACATGCTTTACCTTTTGATCAGCCCCAAATTGGTCAGGCAGTTGGACTAGATGATCGTTGTAGGTCGCTTCCAACTGAAACAGTCTAGTCTATTGTATTCTAAGTGCAAGGTCCTGCATCTGGGTCGAGGCAATCCCAAATATGGATGGAGGGGGATGAGTGTATTGAGAGTAGCCCTGCAGAGAACGACTTGGGGGTGTTGGTGGATGAAAAATTGGACATGAGCCATCAATAAGTGCTTGCAACCCAGCAAGTCAATCATATTCTAGGCCGCATAAAAAACAGCGTGGCCAACAGGTCAAGAGAGATGATTTTCCACCTCTACTCTGCCCTTCTGAGACCCCAGCTGGAGTACTGCATCTGGCTCTGGAGCCCCCAGCACAAGAAGGGCCTGGACCTGTTGGAGCGGGTCCAGAAGAGGGCCACAAAAATTATCAGAGGGGTGGAACACCTCTCCTATGAAGAAAGGTTGAGAAAGTTGGGGTTGTTCAGCCTGGGGAAGAGAAGGCTCCAAGGGCAACTTCTTGCAGCATTTCAATACTTAAAAGGGGTCTTATAAGAAAGACAGAGAGAGACTTTTTACCAAGGCCTGTAGTGACAGGACAAGGGACAACGATTTTAAACTGAAAGAGGATCAGTTTAGATTGGACATAAGGAAGAAATTTTTTATGATGAGGGTGGTGAGATACTGGAACAAGTTGTCCAGAGAAGTTGTGAATGCCCCATCATTAGAAGTATTCAAAGCCAGGCTGGTCAGGGCTTTGAGCAACCTGATCAGATGAAAGATGTCCCTGCCCATGGCAGGGGGGTTGGAACTGGATGACCTTTAAAGGTCCCTTCCAACCCAAACCATTCCATGATTCGATGATTCTGATACTATGACCTCAACTGGCTGCCAGATGCTCACCAAGCCACTTTCTCATTTCCCCTCCTCAATAGGATGGGGGGCAGGGAATAAGATGAAGAAGCTTTTTGGTCAAGATACAGACAGGGAGATCACTTACTAATTAGTGTCACAGGCAAAAGAGACTCAACTTGGGGAAATTAATTTCTTTTTTTTTCATTAAAATAGATTTGGATAATGAGGAGCAAATTAAGAGAACATCTCCCCCTTCCACCTTTTTCCCATGCTCAGCTTCACTCCTTCACTCCAGGCTCTTCTACCTCTCTGCCTCTGAGAAGTGCAGAGGGAATGGAGGATGAGGATTATGTTTAGTCCATAACAGTTCCTCTTTGCCACTCCTTCCTCCTCACATTTTTCACCTGCTCCAGTGTAGGTCATCTCCATGAGCTGAAACCCTCAGGAAAAAAACTGCTTAAGCATGGATCCTCCGTGCACCACAGTTCCTGTCAGGACAATTTGATCCAGAGTAGTCTTTCCACAGGCCACTCTTCCTTGATGAAATACCCGCCTGCACCACTGTGGTCTCTCCACAGGCTGCAGGGAAATATGTGCTCCAGTGCCTGGAGCACCTCCTCCCCCTTCCTTTTTCTCTGACTTTGGTGTCTTCAGGGTTGTTTCTCTCAGTGAAGAGCTGCAAGGGGGAGAAGAACTACCAACAATGGATGGGGATTAAATCAGGGATTACTTGGGGGACATTAACCCACAGCATTGTATGCATCCTAATGGGCTGCACCCAAGCACACTGAGAGTTGGCCGATATCCTTGAAAAGCCATCTTTTAAAGATCCTAGAGATTGGGGACTGTTCCTGACAACTGGAGAAATTCAAATAATACACTCATTCTTAAGGAAATCCACCAGGTCAACCCAGGGAACTACAGCTTCCCTTCAGTTGCTGGGGCAATCATGGACTGAGTCCTCTGGCAATACATTTCTGGGTACATGAAAGAAGGTGATTAGGAACAGTCATCACGGATTTACAGAGGATAAATCATGCCTGACTAATCTGATTGCCTTCTCTGATAAAATGGCTGGATTTGTGGATGAGGAAAGAGGACTGGAAATCATTCACTTTGTCTTTCACAAAGCTTTCGACACTGTCTCCCACACTATTCTTTTATCTAAGTTAGGATGGTACAGTCTAAATAGGAGGACTTCCTCCTTCTTTCAGTATTAAACAAGTGTAACTCTGTTCCTTACCATAGTGTTAGCTCTAACCCAGACCCTGGATATTCACGATACACCACTCCATCCAAGGATGACATATTCATGAGAAGAGCATGTGATGATCCCACAATTGCTTCTGGCATCCTCATTTCATTAGTAGCACAGATGTAGCAGTGGTCTTTCTCCTTTCCTGATCCCTTAGGCAAACTCTAATTGTACTCCTTTCCCTGAACCTAGCTAATCACAGGAGACCCCATGGCACAAGAAGATGAAAATTTATAAAAAGGATCATATTTTGGAAATCTCCAGTTTCATTGATCTACTTCATTTCATTCACAGTTGAAGTGTAGCTGCAGTCTTCCTGCTTCTCTCACTACCACCCTGATGTAGCCTTAGTGCTAGCCCTAGTGCTACACCTAACCTGAATGCCAGCTGATCATGGGAGACACTACCCCATTCAAAGTCAGAAAGTTTCTGAGAAGATTATTGTTTGGTCAGCTCTGGCACTCTTTTCTCAGCCTCCTTGATTCCCCCAATGGCCTTCTCTAGCCTGGCCTCTGATACTCTCAGCTAATGTCCTAGCCAAACCTTGGTCTTCTTATTGACTTCTTCCTTCCATCCTCCTGGGCCTCTCAGTGGTGGCTTGACCCCCAACTTAGTCTCCAATGCTTTTTAGTGGTGGTTTGATGTCCCCAGTGTGCCCTCAGGTGCTACAGCAATCCCCAGAGATACCCAGCCTGGCCTGGAAACCAGCAGACTACACGAATGCTCCATGTAAAAGCAGGACATTTTGTAACAAGTGTCCCTTTGAATCCAGACCTTTGTACTGTGTGATGACACATCTTAGGAGGTTGGTGAGAGGGCTCTGAGCACATTCCTGTAATCCCTGGGGCATGACTGCTTGGGGTCAAACCGATTTACACATAGTATAGCTGGTGACCTTGTGTAGGGCTGTTGTGATGACAGTTAAGAGCCTCAGCAAAGGTTTACCCTTATTTTCCTTAGGAGCTGCTTCTAAGCAGAGACTATCACCCTCAGCTCTTGCCGGAGCTTCAATTCAGCTGTGTTGCAGCCATGTCTATGTCTACCCACACACTTCATTGATCTGCACTCTGACATGTGGACTTGACTTCTCACCACAAATGTGCCCGATACTCTGGGCTTGGAGATGCCTGCAGCTGCCTCCCTGTGTCTGCCCTGCCCCTTTGCTGGGAGCACCTGCCCTGCTGGCCCAAGGACCCGCTGCAGCTCCCAGCCCGCAAGGAGCAGCCAGCCTGCACTACACCCTGACAATACTCATACATTTAACCGTGGTATTGACATCATTATATGTTTGTATATTATTGTATACTTATAAAAAAATGCATTTTACCGGCATACTGAGTTTTGTATTCCAACAAAGAAACTGATGTAACAGCCATCCTAAGAGAAAAGTTAACTGCGGTACTGGAGCGCTGTGTATAGTTTTTGGAGGTAGCTGTTCCAGATCAGCTGCATTTCCCCACACATTTTCCAAGCAGTCAGGAGAAGTCCATGCAGGCTGAACTACCCACCAACTTTGTGGGTTCCTGGTATATACCTTGAGGCAGTCCATTTAGGCTGAGTCAAAGACCCATCATTGTCCTAAGAAAGTCAAATGACAGGCTGGCGTGTTAGAATGGAAAAAAGGGTATGTAACCCAACAAGGCAAAGAGTATGAGAAGCTCTCATTTTTCATGATTTTATGTTTTGCCAGTAGTAGAATAGAACTTCACGTCTACATGCTTTACTTGCTGTAAAAAGGGATCATTTTCAGTGAAGGGTAGGGGCAGCAGGCAGCCCACAGCTTGGGGTGGAGAATTTTATGGCATTTGAAGCATCAGTAACTTTTATTATTGTTTGTTCTATTTCTATGGACATATGCTGGTGCTCTAAGATACTCTTTGTTTCTTAGATACCTTCAAGGGCTAGTCAAAATATGTCTGTGTTTATCTTAGTAAAGAAAGGTGACATACCTTTATGCTTTTAGATAGATTTGTGCCTAGCCAGAGGTAGCTCTTAATGACTGTCTAGGTGAAAATACTCTCAGTATAAATCCTTCAGTACTACATCTCACACTAGTGTAGCACATAAATCTTCATGCTTGGTTTTAGCCTTTCAGTGGGTCAGATAGTCCCTCAGAGCTGTTAAAAATGGGCTGACTTTGTACCAGTACCTTTGACAGCAATTTTTATATGTGAAGCTAATGAAATTTGTTTACACTCAACAACAGAAACAAGGCTTTATATTTGAAAACAGTAAGATATGTCCTCTTTCAGCATCCAATGTCCTTTGGAAAAATTCCTATGTGTCTTTCTTACATCCTTCCCACACCTGTTACTACCAAATGTAATCAAATACAGTCTTTTCATTCAGTCTATTGGTTATCATACTGCAGCCACAACTCTTGGCTCAGGATAAAGGATCTGAGAGTAAACTGCAGCTCTGGTTCACACCTAGCCAGAGCTCTTCTAGGCCAACTGAGAAAGTCTTTTAATTTTATTTGCATGAAATGCTACTGAGAAAGGAGGGAAAGCTATGCAGTATTTATATAAGTTCCCTAGCATCAGTTTTGCTCTTTGTATTCACTAGGTGGAAATTATCTTTACAGCCTTTTGAAGCCCTATAAACCCTTAAGATATATCTGGTTTGATCTGCAGCTATTTTATTAATCTGAGCATTTTTTGGCTTTTGCTCCTGTACATTATCTAAGGCTTGCTCAGCCAGCTGGCCCTGGGGAAGAGACCAAAACTCATTAGAACATGCAAAGAATACGCCTGGCATCACCATTTCAATTCCTGCATGATCAGCCAACAATCTACAAAGAAATTTCAGAAGGACTTTTTTGCCAGGACATCCGCAGGAGATGGGAACAATGCCACAAGAGGTCAAAGACAATCTAGCTAAGGGTTAGTTTTCTGGGTACAAATGAATAATTTCTGTTTCCACTAAATATCTATCCAATGATATGGTAAGTCCTTAAACATCAAACCTTTGCCTTTAGATTATTGCTTTTAGCAGACTCGTATGCTCATTCTCCAAGCTGTGGATAGGGAGAATATAAAGATGTTTCTGGGCATTAAGCAGACTACTGAAGATGATCAGGAGGAAGCAGGTAGTCACTTTATTCCTGGGAACTGAGGAAAGATAAAAAAATATAAATGATAATCTCTGATGATCTTAGAAGGTTTTCTAGAAAGAAAAAGAAAGAAAAAAGCTTAAAAAGAAATGAGGATGCTGTTCCTACCCACTCCAACCCAGCCTCATCAATTTCCACAGGCACTGAAATAGGGCCTAAGCCTTGGGAATGACTTTGACTAAACAAGCCTTTTTAGTTGTTAGAAATATAGACTAGCTTCAGTCAGCTACTACGGAAAGAGACTGGGATTATCAGGTTCAACATGGCAGCAGTTGTTAGCAAACAGATATTTTTCTGAGTGGCTACGTTAGCTTTAGCTTTTCCATTAATTTCACCATCTTTCATTGTGTCTATACTACTAAACTAAACAGTGATGGGGTTATTGCTGGACACTGGCATACTCTTGTTTATACTGCTTGTTTATGGAACAGTAGTATTTTACCTGTCCCTGGCATGGAATTGCATTGGGACAATCAGTCTTCTCCCAAGCACTTTCCAGACACAGTAGGGAGGGAAATAGCACTGGCCAGGGATTATTTCTCATACTAACTTTAAAAACAGTCTGTTTTGGATGCTGGGCAAGTTTAATAGCACATACAGGGATACGCTACTCTAACATCAGGGCAAGAAAACTTTCTCAGGCATTTTCTAATCTCACAGGATAGGCATAGGCCATGTGCTTTTATGTCTACATATCTCTTTTTCTCCACTCTAATCTCCTTGGTATCATCTGCGGTGTAGCTGTGAGGAGGGTCTATTAACAGCATCTTGGCAGAGGAGACACGGATACCTCCATTCCTTGTTCCTTCTTCATATATATTGAGGATAATATAATTTACAAAGCTTAATTAATTTTAAACTTCCATAATAAGGACGCTTAAGTTATGTACAACTTACAGGTTTTCTTTAGAATACTTACAGAAAAGCCTGTGCCTGACTGTAGGAATTACTTCTGATTGTTCAGGAGTTTCCTGGGTTTCACTAGTACAAAGGAAGAAGTGTAACCAGTTTACCATTAAGATTTTGCCACGTTTGCTTGTATGCAAAATAATATTTTATATTAGGGTTTGAGCCTTTTCAGTTCTCTGAGCTGATGTATAACTCACTCTACAGTCATTGAAAACCAATGCATCCCTGAACGTTCATATTCTCATCCCCACACCTTGGCCACGTGTCTGAGATTTTCAGTGTTAGTAGTTGTACAGATACCCAGCCTGCAGTTCCATTAAGGGTGTTCATTTTGGAAAATTTACAGATTTCAGGGTTATTCTCTAGCATATCACAAGAGTAAGCAGAGTTTTTTTTGCTTTACTCATGCATTAACAATATAGTTTTGATTTTTAGATAAAAATACCAGAAGGAAAACAAACGCCCAAAACCTGAACACAGTTTTCCTTAAAGTAGAGGATGGGAGGAGAATTCCGATCTGAAATGCATCTATTTTCCTCAGTTACTGACCTTATTTTCAACACAATTGCAACAAAAGCCCCTTCCCATCCTCATATATCTTTCCTCATGACTGCTTTAGTCCAAGTGTTGGCCATAGGCAGTGCGTTACATTAAGATCACAGTTTTATAAACAAATTACTCCTAGAAACATATTGGCTTAAAATTGAGTTTGTATTTAATTTTTTTTTTTTACTCTTATTAAATTGGAAAATTGTATTTATTCCTTCTGCACCTCATATTCTGGACATGGTATTTTTCACATTTCCATAATTTGTTCAAACAGACAAAAAAATCCCAGACATTTATTCTCATTAAACCAGAAAGAGGAATAAAAGGGGAGGACTTTCATGTGGAATAGAATTCATGCTCATTTTCAGACTTAAACCTATTTATCTTAATTTAAAATAAAAAAGAGAAATCCAGTTCCATAAATTGTTCTTTTTCTCTTGCTCCTAACCCCTTTGATTTCTTTACTTCCTTCCTATCCATGCAGCTTTCCATTCTTCCAAAATGGCATGAAGGCAACGTGATAGTTATCTCCTGGTAACTCAGCACCTATGCAGGAAAACAAGTCAGACTTTCTTCAGCTTACATTAAAAGTATGCAACCTGTTTCTTCCTTTCTCTTTCATCTCTCAAAACCATGCGGTTTCCACTGTTATTATATTCAGTTTTAAAACTTGCAATTGTTTTAAAATCTGTTCTTAAATATGGAATCCAGATGGGCTTATTAGAATGGGAAGATGCTAAAAGGACATTAACATTTGTTCCCACTATCCGTTTAACCACTGCTTGAAGCTATGTCTATGTCTATACATCAAATAAAGTGATGTAACATCAGTTGCTTAATTATATACCTGTCACACATTTCTTAGCCTGACCAAGACCGTGACCATGTCTTTCCCTGAAAACAATAATACAGTAGTCCTGTGTAAGCAAAAAAAAAAAAAAAATTCAGAAAGGGTGTTGGAAGCATTCATAAACCATTCATTCTTTTTCCTTTTTCCTCCAAATTTCCACACCATAGGCTAGACTAAACTGTTATCTTCAGATCATTAACTTCAGGAAAGATGAATCCTAGTGTTAAAGCCTTGCACAAAGGACAACTCATTTAAGAAGGCTTCTAGTTTCTTTGGTGCCATTAGAATAATGCTAGAAAATTTGCATAAGTTTATTCAGTTGAGTTCAGTAGCCTTTTTTTTTCTCTTACTTTCTCTTATTCTTGTGCAGATATTACTTTTCATATAACGTGAAACGTGTCCAGGAAGCATGTCTAAAACATGTCTTCATTGTTCTAGAGGTTTAAGATATTCTTTCAAATGTATTGGACAGGAAAAGGATTTGTTATTGTGTGAAAGAGAAAACTGTTAGCTTAGCAAATGCATTGGCAGTAGATAAAAAAAAAAAGAAACTCTTTTACACATAGCTGAAAGCATCTTCTTTTACTGACCATTGTGGAAGTGAGGAAGAGCTTTTTTTTTTTTTTAATTTTGCAAGAAAAGAAGCAGAGAAAACATGGACCTGAGTTATTTATGAACACCTTGTAAAACTAGCTGAATTATATGACTTTATCTAGCATCTACCCTTATTACTGAGAAAGGTTACTGTTTTCTTGGTTTAAGGGGAAAATTAAAATAAATATTAAGATAATATGAATAAAAATTTTAAGTTAAAATGTTTTGCTTTCATGGCCACAATGTAATCAGAAAATAACTTTGTAAAGAAATGACTTTTGTAATACTTTACAAGCATTTAATAAAAATGTCCAGGCTACTTGATTTTGTACTTAATTATACATAGAAGTAATCCAAAGAGTGTTGTTAATATTAATGTGGAAAAGCACTATGTATAAGCAAAGTGGAGGGATAAAGTTGATAATATTAGAGAAAGAAAACGTATGTAAGGGTATGGTTACTTGTGCTTTTGCTAAGAAGATGTCTTTAACAACTATTGTTCATCCTCCTTTAAGTTAAGGATGTCAAAGGTAAATAAAGAGTAGCAGAAGTAGATGGTAATTGAGCCCCATCTCAATGTCTAATTTGAGAGGTTAGTAAATCTCAAAATGGCTTTTATATTGTGTATGTACTGAATACTTAGGTATATATCAGAATATATAAGATATATATTATATATTATAAATAGAT
Source organism: Pygoscelis adeliae (assembly GCF_000699105.1). NCBI lineage: Eukaryota > Metazoa > Chordata > Aves > Sphenisciformes > Spheniscidae > Pygoscelis > Pygoscelis adeliae. The sequence continues at coordinate 4,896,575 of NW_008825308.1, read as the reverse complement.
ATAATATAAATATATCTATTTAAGATAGATACTTCTGCCTTTCTGGAAGAAGAGGGGAAAAATAGCATAGAGTATTTAGTGATGTCATCCAAAGTGGAATGATGGGAGGAAATCAGAAGACATGGATTGACAAAGATTTAGTGGTCAGATGGAAAACAAGCTTGGAACCTGCCATAGTTCAGGATGTATTTATTAGAGAATGAAACAAGGTACAGTAATTTTTTTTTCTATATTAATGATCAAAGCCCACTAATATTAACTGTGAGGCTTTAGTAACCTCCTTTTCTCTTCTGCCTCTCTTTCTATCAAAAGCATAAGGAAATATGCTTCCTTGCTGCAGAGACAGTAATTCAAACAATGTATCAGACAGCAGTGGAAAAAATGCAGCACAAATAAACTGCTTTTACAGAGATGGGAATGCACATAAAAAATATTTTAACTTCAGGGAAAAAAAATCCTATAATTATATTCCAAGACTGAAGTTTCTGTGAGAAAAATAAACAAACTTTGCGCCACTGAGGTATCTTCACAGGCATTTTTATATACCATTCCTACAGGTGCACCACAGACTAAAGATGACAAAGAAGAGATTCCCTTGAGAGAGAGGTTCTCTGTCAGGATGAGGATGTGCTTTGCTGACAGATTTAGCAAAGTTTGCTAACTTTTCTGACAGGTTTAAGGAGAAGTGGTCATTTTTTGGATAGCCTGGAACTTCAGCAGGCAAAAAAAAGAAGAGAACGAATGTATGTCCACACGAGAAAAGCCTAAGAGAAACAGAAGAAAAGCTCTTTTGCACTGATGACTCCTTAGATTCCTAAGCAGAGAATGTTTTTCTAAGACCTGAGTCTAAGAGACACACAAAGGACTTCACAGCATGCATGCAGAATCATACCCGACACTTGTTTAAGTGCATCTATGTTTTCATTTCAATAGACCCCTACAGACTGCATAGGAAGTATCAACAAGTTAAAAAGGAAAGCAGCAGCCTTGATGCTATCATCACTCACAGCTGTTGCAGGTAGGTAACTCCAAGCCAAAGAAAGAAGTGAGAGAGGTGGTTATTCTCATAAGGAATATTATTGCAGGCGCTGCTGATATTTGATTTAAATTATTACTTTTCCTACCTTTTTTACCCTCATGTTAATACCCTAAAAAGTCCCATTTCCTGTTTATTATCTGAGTTTTCTGTGTAAGTAGTTATTGCAGTGTCAGACAGATAGAGTAACCTGTTATCTGTTAAAATACTCAATATATTAAAATAAATTACTGTTCAAAACTACCTCTTTGGCTTCAAAAATCATTCTGAGCCCTACAGACATACAGTAAATCAGTGGACCAGAGTTCAATTTGCATCCATGTAACTTTTCAAAATAAGTTTCTTCTGTAGCCGGTTTAAAGATTTAAGGGGATAGAGAATAATAGAATGTTCTTGCATGTATTTTCCTGGGGCTAATCATTATTATGAAATGCCATTTATTTTGCATTTAAAAGAATAGATCTGTAAAATTTCATACCATTCTTTTGTTTTAAGTATTGACTGACTATATGAAATACCTTGCCAAAGTTGCCTTTGTGCAGGTAAACGCACTTTTTAACGAAAAGGAAAATTTTGGTGTCTCTGCCTTGAGTATGGACAATTACCCAGAAAATACTAAACATGTAATACTTGAATGAAGCTGTCAGAATAGATCATTAAATAAAATGAAGGGAGAGGACTATTTATATTCAGGTACTTGAACAGTTTTTGATATCAAGTCATACCAGAAGTTTATTAGCAGAATGGTTTTTGAGAGCACTAAATAGAGCGTAAAGTGATCTCCCAATAATAACACTGCTTAGTAGGCAACAATAGGATTAATTTATGGTTTTTTTTCACAGTGAATCCAATTGAATAAAGGTAATTTGCACAAAAAGTGCAAATTAAGAGATGAGTAAATGTTCTGATGGGCTTATAAATTAGAATAGAGTACATCAAGCTCTAAAATTCCCATTGGCTGATTTGCATAAATGAACTGGGATTGTGGTGGTCTTCTAGCAATCTCCAGTACCCAGCTTCCAGAGGCTGGCTAAAATCTGCTGTTGGAAAGATCAGGTGGCCAGTCAGCAGAATCCTACATAAGACTTGTAGCTGCACTCGTGGGGTTCATCGCACTTGCATTGTAGAAGACTGTAGCCACATCCTTTTAAAGTCAGTGAAAAGAAATAGAAAATTTAAGGACGCAAGTCATCAGAGTTATTTTAGACATCTACCGTAGGCTGAGGTGATTCATGACCTAAAGGTGTCTGTCTCTCCCCATTAATTATAAGGGGAGGTTAGCATAGACTGCTTAAAGGTCTGGTTCAATAGTCCTCTCGTTTCACATCTATGAAACAGCATTTTCCCAAATTCCATGATAACTATTCATTTAAAAATGGTATTTCTTCAGCCATGGCTTCTTTTTGTTATTCAGTCAATTTGGAAGCAATATTTAAGAAATTGCTGGACCTTCGCAATTGGACTCATCATCAAGGAGATAAACTTAACTGTCCAACAAGTAAGTATGTAGAAATTCAGAAATACAGGATTTTCTTTCAGAAGAACTCAGCATGACTGTGAAATTTCTGCCTGAAAGCAGGGTGGAGGTGCTAATGCCAGCAAGCTGTGAGAGATAGTATTTGGATTTATGAACAGAAATTCCTCATTGGGACTGCAAACAGGCAAGCAGCCAGTTCCACTAGAGGTTTACAGCTAGGCGCTAGTGGTGAGGTAATTCTGAACTGGCACGGAAATCTGGATACAGTTCATGCTCCTCTGATAGCCTTTGGCAGTCAGAAGGCTGCCACCTAAAATTATTTTTTATAGCTGAATGGTAATTGTCAGAGAAAACTTTAGGGTAGATCTTTCACAAACTCACATGGGACTCTGTAAAAAGGTTGTTAGATGTTAGCATCCTATTTATGACTAGCACCTTGCTTTACCTTTACAGCAACCAGAAGAAAAGTGGCAGATTATATTCTCTAAACACTCCTTCTCAATTATGTCTCTGTCCTTGGCCAGGACATAGCTTTTGTTTGATAAATTCACTCTTCCACTTTCAGGCAAAACACCAATATAAGAACAAATATTCCTGCCTTTCCTTGGAACCAAAGTTGTAGCACCTTTAATTTTGATTTTCTGTGACTAGTGACAAATACCAGATTATCATTCTGGAAATCAGTATAAATCCCTAATGTAATATGAATCCCTTATACTACAGAGATCAGACGTCACAGTAGGGAAGACTGATCATTATTTATCAGACATTATTTTTTGAATCTACGTTATTCAGAGTTGGTATAGCACAAATCCCTGACAAGATAATGAATAAATCTTGGGAGATACAAGAGAAAACTATTGACTACCAAGAAAGTATAGGGGATGGAAAGAAAACACCAGGCAAATTAATTGGTTGCAGCTCTAATAGCTAGTGTTTGTCTGCAGGTTTTTGATCCACATACAGTGCTGTTTCCTGATATCTGCCAGTGGAATTAAAGAATTTTTTGCTTTTTTAGAGTCAGTGTGATGGAAATGACAAGGACTTTCAAGTGTATAAAATGTGATAAGCTTAAATACAGCAGCTATAAATGAAACCATTTCTAATATAGCAGTTTTAAATAAAGCAGTATTGGTTTCAATCGGGAGCTGAGATAGTCCGGAGAAAGAATGTCCCATCCCAGTCCCATCCCTGGAAACATTCAAGGTCAGGCTGGACAGGGCTGTGAGCAACCTGATCTAGTGGAAGATGTCCCTGCTGATTACAGGGGAGGTTGGACTAGGTGACTAGATTAGATTGGATGTGAGGAAAAATTTCTTTACTGAAAGAGTAGTTAAACATTGGAACAGGCTGCCCAGGGAAGTGGTTGAGTCACCATCCCTGGAAGTATTTAAAAGACAGGTAGATGAGGCGCTTAGGGACATGGTTTAGTGGGCATGGTGGTGTTGGGTTGACGGTTGGACTCGATGATCTTGGAGGTCTCTTCCAACCTTAATGATTCTATGATTCTATGACCTTGAAAGGTCCCTTCCAACCCAAACTATTCTATGATTCTATGATTGAAGAAGTGGAAAAAGAGGAGGTATCAAAGTATGCTTAAAATGACACATGCTTTCCTGTTCAGTTGTATCTCTGTTTTTTCTTTTGTCTTCTTCTTCTTCTTTTTCTTGATGTATTTTCCCTTTTTTTGGAGGGAATGAAGAACTTAAGTGGAATTTTTGCTGCTTGTAAACTATTTATTTGACATGTTTGAAATGCAGGAGCTTCTCAAAATGGTTATAGATTATAGAAAACAAAGACAGATAGGTATATTTCATAATTAACAAATTGATATTATAATGATTCCATTTTTGTGATTGAATGTATATATATGTATTACTATATATCAGAGAATCAGAGAGTACTGTGATGGGAATGGTTATGAAAATGGCAAATCAGGGCAGTTTAAACTTCTAAATAAAGTCTTGCTGAATTCCTTCATTAACAACAAACTTTGTGCTAGTGGTTAATTCTCATGTGTCATTAATCATCATTGATACATACACAAAACTGTTAGTCTTTAACAATCACATTCTAAACTAGCTGTGCAGATGTAATCTCATGGAGCTGGCTTCAGTCCCTCGTGGCTCTTAGTCACAGAGGCCATGATGATCAGGCTTGAGAGCTCTTTGACAAAAGAAGTTAGAGCCTAAGTGGGATTATCTTCTTTCTTTGGTTTTCCTCACTTCTTTATTTTTTTTTTTAATATTATTTTATTGCCTCGCCTCCCAGAAAAGACAGCTCTCATCTGCTCCTGAAACTGCCTATCTTCTTTTTGGTTTCATCAGTCATCCTTCCTATGTAGTTGGCAGGACCTCCTGCCTGTCTGCACTCCCTTGTGCTTATCCGTCTGGTAGCTTTTTGTTACTTGAGTGGCTGCTACATGTAACTACAAACATCTTTCTTTGCCTCTTTGGTGGTCACATTGCTTACATACTCATGTAAAATGCTTATACATTATTTTTGGTCCTGCCATCATGGTGTTACAAAGCACCTAAATGCTATTGTTAGCTATACTATTTTAGTATGCCTAGACTTTATTTCAAGGCAAACTAGTAATAGTTATATCCTGATTTACACATTTATGATTTATAGGTGCTGCAGGCCTCTGCTTTGGCTTCAGCACTGCCCACCATCACCAGACCTGCCCACCAGATGAGATTGCAATGGGAAGGGCCTTGCTGTGGAGGGAGCATGAGCAGGCTTCTGTTTTTGTTTGTGTTTGGTGCATGTGCTCAAATGAGCTCTTTATTTAACATGGACCAGCTCCCCTCTCAGCTCTTCTCTGGCATCAGTATGCCTGTAAGGGAAGAGAACAACTCCTCTGCGCTGGATCAGCAGCTGAAGTGTCCTGAAGAGAAAATGTTTGTGCTTGGACCTCACACAGCAAACATTTGACTCACAGTAAGAATTTGAGCAGAAAGCACAGAATAATGCTGGAGCAGATATGGGATGAGCCAAACGGTTCAGCTTCCCTGCAGTCTGAGTGTCTGAAACAATCCCATTTCAGTATACAATAGCACACACTGAGGTTTCAGTTTTCCTATATAAAGTACATTCATTGCTTATGTTGTCAGTTCTATGTCAGCATGCCAAATTCAGTGAAAAATGCAGCGACTTGACATTAAATTTTAATTAAATGGGAAATCAGTATTGTATTATGGAGAAATTCCTAGCTCTTTGGAATTAACATCAAACTTCCCATTAGCATCTCTAAAATTTGGCTTCGTAGAGTTAGGTTTGGTTTTGGTTTTGTTTTGTTTTCTTTTGTTTCGTTTTTCTTCAGATACTATTTAGTTAAATAAATTTCTAAGGGGATTTTCCATGGGAAAACATATTATAATTAATATAATATTCATTAAATATTATTATTTTTTCAGCAACTCTATTAGAAATAATTTGTAAGAATATAGAACTTTGAGGACTTTTGAGCCCAACAAATTTCCACAACTCTTTGCATCTTCTCTTCAGCCTAAAAAAAAGAGCTAATGACTGAATAAAGGTAATAAATTAAGTTCTAAAGTTTACAGTTAACTTGCTTGCAATTAACTCAAATTTTAGGTTTAATCTTCTTCTGGTCACTTAGGTACTCAAATGCTTTCAGCTTCTGTCTTGATCTAACAGATTTAACAATGCAAGTGTACACAAGATATTTGCATGTCTTTTCTTGGATTTGAAACATGCCCAGCATAAGGATTCCATGGACTTTTAGAGCTCAGTGCTACTAAAATAATCTGTATTACTAGAATAACTGAATTTCTAGGATCAAGATTTTTATCAGGTGAGTGATGTTTACAGCCTTCCAATATTTGTGGCTTCAAAAAAGCAAACAATCCCGTCCAAATACACTTTGTTGAAGCCTCTCAGGATAGGCAACAGTGTAATCAGCCAAAAACATACCTTTGAAATTCTTGGACTCAAACCTGTACTTATCTACCTTAATTAAATCATCCTAGTTGTGAAAGGTGCTACCAGCATTCTGAGCCTCAGAATCATACAGTTGTTTTGTTTTAGCAGTGATCATCCAGTCAGGCACATCTAGCCTGGATGTTAAACTTCACAGTTAGGGGGAACAGCTATGCTTACATCTAAACAAATGATCTATAATTACTGATCTAATGTCTCAATAATTGTTGATTTAAGATCCTAATAGGAACCCAAATCAGCAATTTTGTCCTAAAGGCAGAGTTTCAGGATAGGTTATGCAAGTGGTGCACATCTGAAAATCAAGATCCAAGTGTAAAATGTCAGACACCTGAAAACTAAAGCAATAAAATAAAATAAAATAATTCTCACTAACTGTTCTGCCAGATGGAACTACCTAAAACTCAGAGAATATATGACTCAATGATTTAGTTAAAAGTATAAATAACAGGGGAAATCTGTAATTATCCATGCAAATGGTTTAGTTTATCTGTATTCAAAATTCTGAATCTGAATACTCTTTCAAAATAGCCACTGAAACTAGGTACCTCAATTTGATTTTAATATTCCTTACCTAGGATAATCTCATATGGGTACAACTGCTTTCTGGAAATGTTTGTCCTTTCCCATTAGCTATGGAGGGAACAGTGTAACTATCACCTTTTCAAATTGTCAGGATGAATCCAAGGCCTAGGAGTGTGAAACTGCAGTTATACACAAAACCAGAAATGTTTCTCTTTTGACGGAGTTGGACACCTAGATTTTGTCTCATGACCATCCCTGTTTATGAATAAGAAAATAAACATTCTTGCTAGTAAGTACCTGTTTCTGGATGGTCCCATGATATCAGCTGCATGCCTGCGCTAAAGTTATTCCTCAGACAGAGCATGAGCTAGTCCTTTTCCACATGAACTGAGGCATCGGATGTATCCAATGGCCTTTTCTAGCTGTGTTCCTATGTGTCTGGTACAGTCAAGAAACACATTTCTACTGGAGAACACTACAGCTCTCTCTTTAGGAGGACACAGAAAATATCTAGTAATATGCTGAACAGACCTAGTAGATCTGGAGCTGAAGATGTTGGCACAGTGGAATCTATAGAAATATATAAGGAAATATATTATATTCTGCACTATACTAATTATAGGCATAAAAAATAAATCAATATCTATTAAGTGTCCTGGAAGCAGTGAGTGAAAGTCAGGACCTGCTTTTTGCTGCTTGTAGGCTAAATTCCTGCATTACAGAGACAGGTCCTTTCCTCTGTACTCTTTTTTGGCATGAGGTATTTTGAATTTCTTCCTGCATGTTTCATAGCTACAACAGAAATGAAGAGTAACATAATCCCAGAAAAGTTCACAGGCTGATGATTATGGAATAATGTCATGCAAATTTGGACTCTTACAGGTCTCTCATTCTATAAGTGAATATTCAGTCCATTAAGCTATTTCATAAAAAGAGCAAGAATCACCAGCAGCTGTTTTAAAAGCAAGAGTCTATAACTATGATTAGTCATAATTCTTACTCGGTGTGTGTGTATACTGGGAGATCAACTGAATGTTGGATCACTGGAGCTCAGTATAATTTAAGAGAGAAAAAGGATTTGAAATATTCAAATCACAGAAGTTCTGCACAGGCACAGAAGCATAAGTCTTGATCCCGGAGGACTTCAAAGTCAAACAAAGGCTGCTCATTTTCACAGAGATTTTCTGGAATCTAATTCTGTATTTAAGTGCCTGAGTCCACCCAATATATTGGAGCTATGCCAGGGGAAACATAAATAAAGAGAAGAAAACCAGAAATTTGAACAAGATAAACAGAGGGTTTTTTTCAATGAAAAACATTTTTCTTCTTTTCTAATAATATACAGGCTCCATAATGATTTTGTCCTGTTTATAATTTATAGGACTATTCATAATAGCCAAAAAGTGGTTCATCCACTTTTAATTTAACTTTATATTTATATAAATAAAACTTTTTTGTACCTTTGGGAAAGTTTCTTTGTGTGGTTTTTGGGGTTTTTTGGTTTTTTTTTTAATGTTTAAATATTTAAGTTCTACATGTGGTGCAAGGAGCTGTTAAATTGAATAAAAATCATTAATAATACAATTTGCACTATTAAATATTGCATAATTTCACTGACATATTTTCAAATGATTAACATAAGACCAGTGTATTTTTTAGCTTGCAGACAACCTTAAACTGCAATGGATAGTATATGGCTTAATGAATAATTTCCTAGGAGCCAAAGATGAGCTTAAATTTATTTTAAAATATTTTAAGTTCTTCCTGGCAGGCAGTAGCGTTACTTTAGGAGTACTTGAATAGGCTTACAAACATCAATTGAAATTGCTTTTATCGTCCATAGCTTAATATAAATTTATAAAGTGTGATATCAGAGAACCTGAAAAAGTGAAAAGAAGTGGACTTCTAGTCAAGGTTCTTGAGGCATAACATGCTTATAGCCCTGGAAATCAATATCACAATTATCTTACCTTTTTCATCGATAATAAAACACGCACTCTAAAATTGTTTTTCTTAATCTGAATATTGGACAGCACTAAGGAAATTGCTCTAATGAGTGAAGGATCAACAAAGGCATTTATTTAATAATGAATTATTCTTTTTTTTTCTTTTTCTTTCTGAATAGATTGAGTAATACTGGCATATGTTGCATTCTTCTCATCTCCATGCGTGATTAGTGAAAAAACAAAACTGGAACATGTGGTCTGTTGGTCACTTCAGAATTCTACATTTTTCCTTTTTTAAGTAGTTAAGTTTACTGATGGAATGGGAAATGTAAAAAAGTAGTAGCTCAAATGTAATTCCCAAATGGTGCCTAAAACTTGACCTGGTTTTGATGTTGAAACACAACAGGGTGAAGAAACTAAATAGCATATAAAACTAACCAACCTTGCAGCTCAATTTCTGTTCTACTATCATCTAGGTTGCACTTTGGGAATTATGTGAAGACTGGCAGCATGGCCTTAGTATGAGTACACTTTTACATTTTTAACACAAAACAACACATGATGAATGAAAAGCCATTGTTGTAATCCAAGATAAAATATTGGTTCTAATAATAAACATAAATCCATTGACAGGGAAAAAATGCACAGAAATGTACTTCAGGTATAATGGAACAGAAGCATGTGATTAAAGCTAAGAATATGCTAATTTCTTTCCTGAAAGAGGATTTTTTGTTGACTAAAAATTGTCAATAAATATTATGGTTACAGCCTGACATCATAAAGTTTTTGAAACAAATTCCTATTTCTAGAAGGTGATGTGTGTTTCAGCTTACATAAAGTCAGTAGATGGATTGCTTCTGTTTACCCTAGCTTTTGACATTTTTTGTGTGAAAAGTGAGATGATATTGATGATGATATTGACATAGACTTAAGAAAGATGCCTGTGTGGCTAAAACCCTGACCTCATCCTAAAGAACATGGACCAGAGGTAAGCAAATACATTTTCAGTGATCTTTCAGTTTTCTGTTGAAATTGAGGTATTTCTCCAACACTACATGCCAGTAGTTTAAAAACAAATTAAGTCTGGGAGTTGGGTTTATGTGAGTGATGTAAAAGAAGCCTAGTACAGCCAAATCATACATAGATGCTGCCTTCTGAAAATTATTACATAGCTTTGAAGGAGTGTGAATTGCTTGATAAAAAATTGTTGCTTTTAGTGTGAAATATTTCATCAGAATAAAACATACAAATCTGTGTTACATAACAGTAATTTTATACGTGTCAAGTGTCAAGGATTCACTGAGTGACACATTACTTTGTCAGTCACACAGTCATATAGTAAATGCCGTATTTCTTAAAGGCAGGCATCCCGTTGTCCAAGGAGCTTGGTGTTGCTCTCCCTGTATCCCAGATGCTCTGTTACTTCTGTGTGAAATCAGATACACAACAAAGTAAGTCTGAGAGAGGCAGTGAGAGAGAGAGACTTAACAACAAAAAATAACACATACACAGATGAAAGGTTTATAAATAAAATACTATTCCAAGACAATACTGAAGGAGGGAATAAATCCTAAGATGGCCTTCTCTGTGCCACAGCATTATGAAATCAACCTTGTATTTTTCCTCTTTTAGATATATAACACATTTTGGTAACTTCTTTTTTTTTAACCCTTTTTTTTCCCCCCACTTATGTTGTCAGCTTGATATCTCTGCCCCTGTGAGATTTAAAATCTGATGCACTGAGAGAGTGGAACTTTTAATGCCATTATTACTATTACTGTAGTATACAAAGAAAACACTGATGCACTTCTGTATAGTGTCTCCTATATATTCTGAAAAACTCCCTTTAGAAGCTAAATTAACACCATTTATGCCTTTAAAGGCTAATATTATGTTCCCCTCTGCTCTTCTAGTGAAAAATTAACCCCTTTACGTTATGATTTTCAGACCTCAATAGCAATCTTCCCATGTTCTCCACCGCAATATATTCCTCCTGTTCCTCCCTTTATTCATCAGCAGAACTAGCTTTTGTTCACCAAGGAAATTCAACTTGGCATCTCTCATGCATGCATATGTACATAAATACATACATATATATATAAAAACACACATAGTCCCACACATTAACACAGCCATAAACACTTGCAATGTATGTATATAAAAAGTGAGGATTGAATAGTTTGATCTCTTTTCAGTTAAAGAGTAGCTAGACTGCATTTTATTTTTAACATTTTTTTTAATATTCACCATGTTTCATAATATGGAGTGATATCACAGACTGAAATAATAGTACTCTATATATCTCAATTTCCATTAAATTCACCTTTTTTTCCTGTTTCTTCCTCTTTCTTCTTTATAACAACAAGGAGATTTGAGTCACTGTGAAAGAAGTTAGAGTGTTGACAGTACATGAAAGTGAGAGTTACTGAAAACCACAACAGGACTATGAGTCTCAAGACCTAATAGAACTACCGGTTAATATATAGGCTAGAGTAGAATTTAAGGTGCAAATAACAATAGATACAGTGTGTTAACCTAACCTGAGATCAGTAGAATTTAACAGTATAAAAGTCTTAACAAATCTGAACTTTAAGTATTATTAAATGTAAAATTAATTAAAACAGATTCAGTCCACCTAAATACTACCATAATTAAGGAGTAGGAAACAAAATTCCACTGACAACTTGACTGCAAAAACTCTTTTATGTCTTTATTGCTGAATAACCATTACAGATCCCTTAATCTATTAAGAACATCACTTCCAAGCCTCAAATTCCATGCATGTATAAACTGAAGCTCACAAATTTTCAGAAACACTTGTTCTGAGATGATGATGATCATTTACCTGCTGCCTACAGCTTCCTAAAAAAATTCTGAAGTACAAATGGTGTTCCCAGCATTAATAAATAGTGACATTATTGGAAGTGTCCATGCACAATAAATTGCACAAGAATCTAGCAATTACAGCATTTCCCCAAGGAACAGGTGACACAGGTACCAGACTCCTTGACATAAAACATGCAACAACCTCGATTACGCCATTCTCCACTCTTTCTTTTGAACTGTGTGTGGTGCGGGGAGACAGAGAGAGGGCAGACAAGTGAGAAGAGCATTTTTCAATTCAAGTGAGCTGTGGATCTTCAGAAGCACCTTTCTCTCTGCAGTGATGATCTGGGGATGTTGTGGTTTAACCTCAGTCGGCAACTAAGCACCACGCAGCCGCTCGCTCACTCTCCCCACCCCCGGTGGGATGGGGGAGAGAATTGGAAGAGCACAAGTGAGAAAACTCGTGGGTTGAGATAAAAACAGTTTAATAATTGAAATAAAATGATACTAATAATATAATAATAATAATAATAATAATAATAATAATAATAATACACAAAGCAAGTGATGCACAGTGCAATTGCTCACCACCAA
>NW_008825308.1:4882643-4883855 GCF_000699105.1 Pygoscelis adeliae | reverse complement strand
GTCACATGGTATGGAATGTTTCTTTGGCCAGTTTGGCTCTGCCCCCTCCCAGCTTCTTGTGCACCTCCAGCCTTCTCAGTCGGTAGAGCATGAGAAGCTGAAAAGTCCTTGACTAGTGTAAGCACTGCTTAGCAACAACTAAAACATCGGTGCATTATCAACTTTGTTCTCCTCTTAAATCCAAAACACAGCACTGTACCAGCTACTAGGAAGGAAATTAACTCTATCCCTGCTGAAACCAGGACAGACAACTACCTCAGAACAATGAATTATTTCCCCGTTGGAATCTAAATTAGATATTTAAGTCATTATTTTAAATAGGGTCTTTAAAATAAATTGCCTCTTTTAAAACCTTGGCTTTTATTTGACCAGTATTGCAAATATTAGCATTCACACTATATTTTGAAAAATACTAGTTAGCTGGCATATGATAACAATCATTTTTTGCTGTCTAAACAAGGACTCTGTGATTCATCAAAATACATACGGATCTAAGGAGAAACTATGAAACAGATATTTATCTTATGGTCATCCTGCTGTAATTAGGTGTTTGCATCACTGATTTCAGGGAAACTATATAATGATAAAAATTTCAGAATGGTGAGGTTCTGTAAAATGAAATATACCTCCTAGCAATTCTCAGATTTTCTTTCAAAGGTATTTCCAATAGAAGGATGGTCTTAAATAGGGTCAGATCTCTCTGCTGTTTCTGCATATCTACCTCTATTTCATGAAACAAAGCTTATTTAAAAAAAAATACTTTTGTTCGATCTTCCAGACTAGGACCTTATGAAGTGATGATATGAAATGAAAGTAGCAACAAATATACAAATGCATTTATTCATTTAAAATCTTCAAATTTTTGAAGTCCATTTTTGCTTCATTTTTGACTTATTCATTGTACGTTTTAAACCCGTATTTCACCAATCAAAAATATGTTTTCTTTTCTACCTGGGGTATGGCCACATTTTACTGTGATATTTGTGCCCACAACTCATACTAATACATTTTATCCAGAATTTTCCTTTCTCTGCTGAATGTTATCAAATGTAGACCTACATGTATTTATGTTTAGCTCCCACTGAAGTCAATAGTGAGATTTTGGATAGCATTAGCAGTTGAAAGATACCCCATTGATTATCAGAAAACAAGATTGAAAGATATAAAATAGTTTAAGCTATATTCATTACTGCCAGAGGTTGACAAAGTGCT
>NW_008825308.1:4880365-4882592 GCF_000699105.1 Pygoscelis adeliae | reverse complement strand
AATTTTGTTTGCTTATTCAGAAAGTGCTTCAGCTGTATGTCCTGGCTGTGAACATCATCAACCGTATACTGGGCAGCATTAGGAGAGGCATAGTCACAAGTTGAGGGAGATGATCCTTCCCCTCTATTCACAACGGGTGAGACCACATCGGAGACCACACCTGGGGTACTGTGTCCAGTGCTGGGCTTCCCAGTATGAGAAAGACATAAACATAATGGAGAGAGTTCAGCAAAAGGCCACCAAGCTGGTCAGGGGCCTGGAGCACATAACACAGGGAGGAGAGGTTGAGACAACTGGAGTTGTTCAGCCTGGGAATGAGAAAGTTATGGGGAGACTTCACTGCTGTCTTCCCCTACCCAATGGGAAGGTATAAAGAAGGTGGAAGTCAGACCCTTCTTGGAGGTGCAGAATCAAGGACAAGAGATGACAGACACAAGTAATACAGGAAATTCAGTTTCAAAATTAAAAAAAAACAAAACAAAACAAAAAAAACCATTAGGGTGATCCAACACTCAAACACAATTTCCCAGAGATTTTGGAATCGACATCCTTGGAGATATTCAGACCTGACTGGACATGTACCTGACCAGCCAGCTCTGAGTTAGCCCTGCTCTGAGCAAGATTGGGCAAGATGACCTCTGGATGTCCCTTCCAACTTATATGATTCTGTGATTCTATGATTTCATTTGTTTGGCTTTCTGACCAGACAATAAAAATGTTTTTTGCAGAGTTCAGGAAATTGCAGGTAGTCTCTTCCTTAAACAGCATCATATGATAATCTAGATCATTCCTCTGTCCAAATCTAGAGCCATTCCTTATACCTAACTTCTTTGATTAGACAGCTAACAGTCTTTAAATTTGGTTAGTACTGAAGATTCCTCCTTTGTCGACATTGTCATTTTTTAACAATTCTGTTGATAACATCTGTCTAGTTGCAAAATTATGGAGCTGTCTGTACCCAAGTTTGACTATGCCTAAGTCAGACAATGTATTTCATTTTGTTTGGAAAACTTGCACAGTAGTTGGATTAGGTTTCCTTTTTAGGTTTTTAGTGCACTGTGGACCTGATGAACAAATTAGGCAATAAAAGATGATTTAGGACAAGAAAAAAGGTTTTGTGAACAAAGAAAGGACAGGAGAAAAAATGGAAGATATAAATAACTCTGACTGCCATATAACTGACGGTAACCTTAATGACATCCATAATACTGGTCATGCAGGAAAAGTAAATGAAATTTGGCCTGCTATTACAGTGACATTTTGTACTGTACATTAGTACATAGTGTAAATTACTGATTATTAAACTGCCACCCAGTTGAAATCACACTGAATCACACTAAAACAACTACAGTTTCTTCAGATGCCATCTGAAATTGGTGACCTAATTAAAAACAAAAAAACCAAGCAAGCTTGTACAAACACTCCAGAACCTCAAATACTTTATTAATTTAAAATTAATGACATGCAGATTAAAGCAATGAGAAGAAAAAACACACTTCTGCATTGTGCATTCTCTTTGCTTTTAAACTTTAAGTTGTTCATCTCATCCAGATAATTTTTTTCATTACCTATTCAGATAATATTAATATTCTCATTTACCTCATGCTTCTTAAGAACTGTCAATTATTGTCACATCATGCAAATTTGTTCTAAAGTGAAGAAAGTGTTGGAAGCTCTGACTTCCTCAGCAATCAACAGGACGAGGACGTAATTATCAACTGGTTTTACATTAACAGGTAATGCTGATGCTATCCTGCAAACACTTCCTCCATGTTACTGGAAGTAGAACAGTTCTTGCAGTCATCAAAGCTATGGGGAGGGCAACTGGGCTTTTTGTATACCTTTCCTCCTATCCAGAATGACACAGCTTCTGACACGGGAAAGTGAAGAAGCTCAGCTAAGTTAAACACATTAGGTGTGATTTACCTGCTTTAAATGCAGCCATCTAAACTTTAGGTATTGTCATGGTTTAACCTCAGTTGGCAACTGAGCACCACACAGCCGCTCGCTCACTCCCCCACACCCAGCACGGTGGGATGGGGGAGAGAATTGGAAGAGCACAAGTGAGAAAAACTCGTGGGTTGAGATAAAAACAGTTTAATAATTGAAATAAAATGATATAAATAATATAATAATAATAATAATACACAAAGCAAGTGATGCACAGTGCAATTGCTCACCACCCACTGACCGATGCCCAGCCAGTCCCCCAGCAGCGGCCCCCCCA
>NW_008825308.1:4879464-4880313 GCF_000699105.1 Pygoscelis adeliae | reverse complement strand
TGCCCCCTCCCAGCTTCTTGTGCACCTCCAGCCTTCTCAGTCGGTAGAGCATGAGAAGCTGAAAAGTCCTTTGCTAGTGTAAGCACAACCTAGCAACAACTAAAACATTGGTGCATTATCAACTTTGTTCTCCTCCTAAATTGAAACACAGCACTGTACCAGCTACTAGGAAGGAAATTAACTCTATCCCTGCCAAAACCAGGACAATATCCACCCTTTATTCTATATCATCTATGTCATGCTCAAGTCTCATATGTTCCAGTACATTTCCATTAATCACCACCCCCCTTTTATTTTAATATATATGTATACACACAGAGAGATATCATTCCCTTAGTCTATGGGCCATCCCTCTAAAATGTTCGGTGGGTTCATATAGTCCATGACTTCGAGCTCCATCTGTCGTAATAATATTCCAGGGCAGGAAAAATGCAGATGGTATGTGGCGTTGGATTGTTTCATGTTGAAGTCATCACTGTGCTTTGCTTGGTTTCATTGAAGTTATTCTTCATTAGTCTGGGTGATTCTTATTGTAATATCATTAGTATGGCATATAATATTATGTAGTAATTAACATCACATAATTCAGATCATTGGCTATTCTCACCCAAAATCAAATCCCCTTGAGGTACACATCAGACTTCCACATCCTTCCGCATTATCCACCAAGTGCACCCAGGTCCTTGAGCAAAAGCAATCCCACGGATGGGTTTGCCTTTGCCCGAGGCAGGAATAACTCAAACTGTTTTCCCCAACATATTTCTTATGTGCACTACAGGGACTTTATTCCCATCTACAGTACGTAAAAGTTCTGACTGGGCAGGGCCTGCTTGATTGGCAGATCCCCTC